>NC_088251.1:4565000-4735000 GCF_036013445.1 Caloenas nicobarica
TTGCACAGTCTATTTGATCTCAGTTAGGTAGAGTCAGTATCAGGCTTCATGATGTTTAATGGATAAATATCCTATGTTTGTCATTTTTCAATTCATGTCAGCTATCACCAGGTCACTATTGATGTCCAAAGTATTCAAACAAAACTGTTAAAGAGCCCATCTGCAAGAGCCTTCTGATATCCTGCCATCAAGAGGAACCCAGAGCTAAGCATAAGACATCCAAGCAAGCTTTCTATGCACTATAAAAATGTTTATCTGACCACATTCTACAAAAAACACCAACAGAACAGGAAGGTATATTGAACAGCAAGTAGGACACACAAAGGCTCATTCCTTATCCATCCTATAGATCGACATTTCTTCCCCAATTCAGGGTCCACATCCATGACATTTGTCCTGACGTCAGGCACCTGAGCAAGGTGCTTCCCACAAAGCATGAGAGAAAAGGGACAGTTCTTGGGCATCCTGTCTGCAGGGCCCTGCTTCAGACATGTCCTCTTGCTAAAACAACTTGAACTCCTGCTCCACGTCCAAGATGTTGCCCTCAGTGTCAACATTTGTAATCAGGTCCTCCAAAATAGCCCTGTCAGTAGATAAAGAAGATGTCTCCACTATTCAGGGAGATACAAATTGGTGTCTTCTAAGCAATGAGATGGCTTTACACATGAATTGAAGTGAATGTCTCTCTATCACCACCATTAAAGTAATTTGTTGTTTACAATGTACAAAACTTATTGCATAAAACATGCTCAGATCATGCCATGAGACCCACATTTTATATCAGATGAGTGGGATGCTACTTAGTGTATTGAACATCCCTTCCCACAGAGCTTAAAGGCAACACCAGGCTTTTAGTAATGTTGGGTGTTGAGTCACAGAATCACACAGAATCACAGAATGACTGGGGTGGGAAGGGACCTCTGGAGATCATCCCGTCCAACCCACCTGCTCACGCAGGGTCACCAGAGCAGATCACACAGGGTCGTGTCCAGGCGGGTTGGAATGTCTCCAGAGAAGGAGACTCCACAACCTCTCTGGGCAGCCTGGTCAGGGCTCTGGCACCTCACAGCAAAGAAGTTTCTCCTAATGTTCAGATGGAACCTCCTGTGCTTCAGTCTGTGCCCGTTGCCCCTCATCCTGTCATTGGGCACCACTGAAAGGAGTCTGGCCCATCCTCTTGACATCCATCCTTGAGATATTTATAAACATTGATGAGATCACCTCTCAGCCTTCTCCAGACTGAATAGACCCAGCTCTCTCAGTCTCTCCTCATAGGGAAGTTGCTCTAGGCCCCTAATCATCTTCATAGCCCACCACTGGACTCCTTCCAGTAATTCCTTGTCCTTCTTAAACTGGGGAGCCTAGAACTGGACACAGTACTCCAGATGCAGCCTCACCAGAGCAGAGTAAAGGGGGAGGAACAACCTCCCTCGAACTTCTGGTCACACTCTTCTTAACGCACCCCAGGATACCTTTGGCCTTCTTGGCCACAAGGACACATTGTTGACTCATGGTCAACCTGTTGTCCACCAGAACTCCCAGGTCCTTCTCTGCAGAGCTGCTTTGCAGCAGGTCCACCCAAATCTGTTCTGGTGCCTGGGGTTGTTCTTCCCCAGGTGCAGGACCCTGCACTTGCCCTCGTTGAGCTTCATTAGGTTCTTCTCTGCCCAGTCCTCCAGCCTGTCCAGGTCTTGCTGGTTGGCAGCACAATGCCTAGGTGGTTGGGTGCCTGGAAAAAGCGTGCGTTTTCAGGGTGAACCGGGTATTGAGAAACAGTTTGGTGATCCATATTTTGGAGCTGACATTGTGAAAAATTGTGAATTTGAAAATATCTCATACCTCTTCCCTTTGAGTCTGGAGTCTTCCAAGGCTATTTAAAGTCTGTCCTGATGCGCTGAAAAGTGGAGCCCTACAATTTGGACCCCAGAGTCCCATGGTGAGGAGAGACTATCCACGTGATGGATTGAACTTTTTCCTTGTAAAAGAAGATATAGTCCCTTGGACAGATAATTTTCTGACAAAATGAATTGAACCCTCTTTCTGTTATATTTAGCCTCTAATCCCCTACAAATGCATTTTTGACCAATCTTCTTTTCGTTTTGTCATGCTTTACAGATCATACCCAGAATTCAGCAATGCCACGGTAATTGAAAACTGAATAAAATTTCCCATCTAGATTTATTTGAGTTTTGTTCTGCAATACTATTCTATTATTCTATTCATTTAACTTCTGGAAGGTAGTGAAATAACGATAAATATGGAATTGTTGCATTTAATTGAACATATAACACAAAGTTACTGTTTCTCAGGGTACTTTGTACCCTTTGCTTCCAGCACATTTAATTATGTATGAACTCTTAAAAAAAAAAAAAAAAGAAAAGAAAAAAGAAACAACCCTCTTAAATAATGTGAGTCGTCTACTAGGAGAGAAGATTTAAAGATGATAAATGTTATTTAGAATGACTATGATATGATTCATATTGTGATGCGATTGGGAACAATATTAAAACCCACCAAGGCTATTATACCTAAATTTTTGTTTCAATTCATGCAATATTGCTGCTGCTTAATATGATTTCTATTTACTCCTTTCCATTGTTAGTGTTTTATTGAGGTTGTGTCAGCTTTATCAAGCTAATCTTTGCTGCAAATGGAGGTCAGCAGAGCCAAAGCACTGGCAAAAAGCCTGTCTCCATTATATTCTACTCGGTATGAATTTACTTGAAAATCCTCTCTCTAATATAAACTCTTTCTTCACCATTCTTCAATTATAATATTTCTACCTGCACAAACCCTGACAGCTTGATATTTAAAAGCTATATAAACTCTCATAATCTAATTTTATATTCTTTTTTTTATCAAGAGGTACTATACCTCATTTAAAGTAACAGTGAATGTGTTCATCAAAAGGCTTAAAATCAAGCAATCTTGGCCATGAGAAAAAGCTTGAATTTCATGTAATTTAAATTATAACTTAAAAACATGCATGGCTACTCAATGACAATGACAGTGAGTCATTAATTTGTGTTCTTCTGGTGTCAAGGGTGAGGTAGGTAATCCTGTCATGCCCTTGCTAGAACACAATTTGGCAAAACAGGATATTGTAGAAGCTTTATAAATCTTATATCTCTATTTCTCCTTGTACTGGTCTAGGGAATAATGAAAAAGAGAGACACATAAATTTACCTACGAAATGGGGTATGCGCTCTCTCTTGAATACCCACACATAACTTCCATTAACATCGGTATAAAATATACATGCGCACCAAGAGGAAGGATAGCCTACCAGATATCAGGAGGTCTAGAATATGGGAACTATATTCCCTTTAGTAGCTGCCAATCCATCCCAGATCACGGGGATTTTCTTTTTCAGTTTGAGTTAAACATTGAACCTAAAACATTTGCATAAAAATAACTACAGCTAGACTGCGAAAGAATAAATTGTACATCAGAGACATTCTTAAATCTTTTTTTGTTTAAGATGTTAGTTTGCATAGTTCTAGCCACAGATTAAAATCAAAGAAAGCCATCTTAAAAAGAAAAAAAAGAAAAAAGAAAAAGAAAAGCTCTCAAAGATGCTTTTTATAGGACTCCGTGCAGTAAGTTTCTAAATATGTTATTGGATAGGTGATTGGAATCTGACAAAAAACCCCAATGTTTTATAATAATGTCCTGCAGCAAAAGTATGGCACCAATAACTAAACAATACTTTATCACCTTTGCCACTCTCAACAGCTCCCATTAATACTGAGATCATAGTGTTAGGCCTTCTATTCCCCAGCTGACCATGTTAGTGACAGCCAGGGCTTAGGCAATGACATTGAAAAATATTTGCAGTGACACAGCCACAAATCACTATGAGACAAGTTTAAAACTCAATATTCACTAAACTTGCGTCTGTTCTTTTCTTGTTAGAACATCTACAACACATTTATTATAAGCTGGATTCCTCAAAGAATCAAAACATTGATGGAAAGTGATAAAAATTATTGGTTGATAGAACTGCATGCACAGAGGGGCCTTTGTCAAGTCATTTATTCATATCGGGTTATTGTCTGAGGTGGAATCAGCCAGGACACCTGATGAAGAGACGTTTTCCTAAGATTAGTGTTCATTTACTTAAAATGCACCCAGTGAATGAGCACAAGTACCTCTAAGTCAGATTTTCTTAACAGTCTCATCATACACGTATTGATTTTTATTTTCATTTCTCCCAAGGAATGTAAGCAGACATTTGACTACTTGAGTGCTGGCCACGGGACATTGTCTCTTCCACGTAGTTTAGATCCTCTCTAAATGATCTGTGTCTGTAGATTCCTGTTTCCTGGGAAAGGTGGTTGGCAGATGTCCTAGATACATGTCCATTTCCATATTATAGCTTAAATTTTACGTCTGTTTATGAGAGCATCCAGGACACTATTTTTTTCCTGTTTTTTCGCAGAGCTGTGTTACTAAATCACTTAAGTGTGACATAGAAGCTCCTGAAGGCTAGTGATGAACATCTGAACATTTCCTACTCCCACCCCTTCAGGAGAAGGGACCAAGTAGACTTGCTGTAACGACAAAGTCACCAGGACAACCTTAACTCTCTGCCCTCATTCACTGGGTGGCCTGTTTCTGCCCTGTCCCTGGAGTCAAACAGCAAGAGGGGGCCAGGCCAGGGCGTTTCCAGAGCTTCTACACCAGGTCTGTTCACTTGTCTTTTAAAACACCCACTTAGGCTAATTGCAATAGGTCGAATACCTTGTAGGACACATGGAAAGAGGAGGCCATGTAAGACTGGAAATAGAGATCTATCATGTTTGTAAGGGTTTAATGGCGGCAGCATCACTGAAGTTTGCAAAATCATAAGGCAATGAGTAGAGTGAGTGAACAACTGATGGTTACTAAATCCCACAGCAACAGAAGGAGAAATTCTATGAAACTAGTAGATCTGTTTAAATGGAATACGAGACAGCCTAGAGTGGATAGTGACCTTCTGCTATTCCTCCCTATAGAAGACTGTGGAGAAAAAGAGCACCAGCAGGATCAAAAAGGCATTAGGCAGATTGATGGACGACAAACTCATATATAGACGCTAATGAAAGTTGCTAGTGTGTGCCTTGTGACACCTCTAATCCAATGGATATAAAAGCAAGGTAAATAGGTGGGCAGTGGGCTGCAGATATTGGCCCAACTTCCATAGCCTCCCCTGAAGAGCATCTCCAATTTCTGCTGATTACTGGGCAAAATGGGCCACTGGTCTCATGCAGCAAGGGGTCCCCAAGCTTGTTAAGAGGCGAAAGTTGTTTAAAAGGCATGGCAAACTCTGTATCAAAATTCTGTAATTATTTTTCTTCTGGCCCACACCCTACTGGAGTAGATGATTTTCCTGCCTGGGCATATTTTCAGAAATGGCAACTTTTTGGAGTGCGTTGAAGAGACTGCTCAAGGAAGGGAATGATTAATTCTTAATAGCAAGTTTTGCAGCATATTGAATGACACATTCTTACATTATATATTGATATATAACACACTGGTCCTGTGCCACGCTGACTACTAGTTCATTTACAAGGCATAGTTTATAGGTAATGCAATAGGTAAGGGGCAGAGCCATAAAACTCTGGATCTTTCAGTTGTACCAAAATCTTTTGAAACTTCATTTTGTTTTGAATGATGACTATCTTGGATGTTGATATTAAGCAGAAGCAGCAATAAATGTGTGCAATGCCAGTCCTGTCCCTGCTTCCCTGAGGCAAGAGGCACAGCCCAATAGACTTAAATTTAGATGAACCACAGAAAGTCAGATGCTTGTCTGAGGATTAATGAAACTTCTTTGTTCAGAACTTTCTTACTTTTGTTTAAATTTCTAGTATGTCATGGGTGTATTAGGGGTTTTCTTTGCATTTACCAAACCTTATAATGCCTCATAACTAAAATAAAGTTTAAAAATCCAAGGGTCGCTTTTTCCATGCTATATACCCAAACCTGTACAACTGCTTCAAAAACACACTTTCCCAGAATACCTAAAATTTTTACATCATCTTTCTTATTCTTCCATCAAAAGTATTTGTCCTCTTCTCCTTATGATCTGTCATCTTCAAAATCTGGATTGTTTGGAAAGACTGGATAAGCGCATCACTCTTTTGTTCTGTTTGCACTATGCCTCTTCCTTTGTGTGGTGCTGAGCTTTTCATGATCGCTATGATTCTTCCACATAATCCTTCCAGTCATATTTTGGAACCAAAGTAAATCAAATGGTGCAGTATAATAACAAAGTATAATGAAATAATGAATGAAATACTTGTAAATGTATTTGGAGCATTTCTAAATGCCAGTGGTGATTCCATGTTTGTTCATATTTTAGTTTGTCTGTGCAGGTGTCTCAGCTATTTCCTCACTGACGGTCCCTGAGTGAGGTTATGGGGTTACCCTGTTATGGGGTAATACCAAAACCAACATTCCCTCCAGTGAGGCTCATTTGACTGCAGGCGTAAAGTACACACTTCTGGTGAGTGTTAGGTAGAGCAGATCTTCATTTGTTTTTCTGCCCTCTGAGCTCTTTTATCAAAACGATGTTCTTAGGGACATGGTTTAGTGTCAGCGTTAGGTTAAGGGCTGGACTCGCTGATCTTGAGGGTCGCTTCCAACCAAAAGGATTCTACGATTCTAAGATGGGCAGCCCAAAAAGTGGAAATGGAAGAAGACATCTAGATATTCTGTGAGAAGCAGTGTTTGAATGAAGCCTTGGTTCAAAAACAAAGCTGTCGCTTCTTCTGTTTTAGCTCCCTCTCTAAGTTGGACAGGTTGGATGGGTACTCTCCCAAATTTGGCCCCATCTCCAGTGGTCGGGGTGCCAAGGTGGGCTGGGGCTCTACCTTGATTGCTGTCCTCCATCATATCACTCTCAGAGGATCAAAAATAAGTTTGAACCAGATTACAAATTTGTGCAGCAAGAGGCTGCATATCAAGGAAGCAGTTTTCTCTCCTTTTTGTGCCAAAAAAAATGCCAGTAAGTTACCTACAGTAGTTTGACAAGTACGTATGTATGTAAAGTTATTTCCATGCTTCTTAGTCCCTTTGCTAAGATCAAGTGTAGTGTTATTTTCAAACTGGCAACCATATCTCGCCTTGCCAGTAGGCTGACCCAGAGACCTCATTGGCATTTCCACCAGTTTCACATACGTCTCCAGCCTCTGTGAAATTTCTAAAGGAAATACCTGAAAAGTTCAGCCTTCTTTGAGCTTCACAATGAAATAGCCCAAATATTTTCAGTTGCCGATTTTGAGGAATAAATCTTCAGGTTTTTCTCAGCTAGGTAATAAAGCATTTTGTTCCTTTGGCTTTCATCTAAAATCAAGACAAAAGATGTATTTTTAGAGATTATATGAAATGAAATTGAAATGAGGAAGTACCTGGGAGAAAAGAAACCTTTAGTGCTGAAATGCTTTGTTACGACTGAATAAACTAACTATGCTTAATATGAAAGGTAATGATGCAACTGATTGAATAGTTTGACATTACTGCACATGAAATATCATTAACGGGTTCACAATGGTTTTATATCAGTATCAAATCTCAGAATAAAATAAATGGAAATATGGGACTACAGTGATTTGTCACTGAAGCCTTTTGGTGTCATTTAAGAAAATATTTTCGGTGAAAGACTAGTCAGCATGAACTGATGCAGCAGAAGAAATTACAGCCTTGTGTAAATTTGAGAATAAACCCAGATAAACAATATAGGACAGCTGCAATGCATCCGTACCTGTGAGAGGACAATATGTTCCTATCAGCCCTGGTAGTTTGACTTCACTGGACATCATCAATTCATAACTGCAGTGACTAATGCTGCCTGTTCTCAGGATGTGAATTCTCAGCAGAACCCCAAGAGATGCCTGTGTTGATTTTGTCTTCCAAGCATTCCTTGATGGTGCCAGGCTCATTGCATTGTTTTCAGGGTGAACATAAGAGCAAAATATTATATCTCAAACATTTTTGAAGGTCCTGTGTCAGCATCTCATGGCCAAGTGGTTTGTAGATGGTCACTGGGAGGATTAGCCCTTGGATTTTGGCATAGGTGTGGGTCTCCCTTTGACTTTACAGAGACGTCAGAGGCGGAACTTCTGTATTCACCTAGGGGACACAGATGGTCATAACCATCTCCATCAGCATAGGCCATTACTTTGCATAAAAAGCATCCAATTCTGAAGGTTAGCAAGCTGTAAATCAGAATGGTAAATCTGACCTGACATGTGATGGTTGCTATATTAGTTGTAGTTGCTGTGGAGCCGTTCTGTTGCTCTCCCATTGCTGACGATAAGAGGGGTCATAACAACTCTTCCTATAGATTACAATGTACAGCCTCAAGATGCTAATCACCATTTCTGTCCACTTTCTATGAGGAAATTTCCTCCTGATTTCTTTGTGTCAGATGGTGAGTACCCACGTGCCCTATATCTAACTTCCAGGTTCCTGTTGCATCTTCTGGGTGCCCACCTCATCCTTTACAGGGATTTTGGTCTCAAAGTGGAACCAAATACGGTAACATGCTTTAAAATATTATAACACATTTAACTCAATTGTCTCCATCTTCTGCTTAAAATTAGCTAGTGAAACAGAGATGTTGCCTACCATGGCTTCACTATCGCAATTTTCTCATCATCTTCAAGTTTACACTATTAATAGATGACTACTAAAACACAATGTTTTTCCCATTGAGGAAACCACTGATAAAATCTGAGACTGTCAGGAAGACAGAGAATATGAAGATCACTCCCCAAGTTTCTTGTGGTTTAACTTGGGAAGTTAATTAGTTTGGATCTCATTATAACAGAAGTGTATTTTCTTTTACCCATAGACTTTTGGAGTGGCGACGGTTGGCAGCATTAGAGTACTGGCTTTCACTTATTCTTTTCAGTAATCAAAATCCAAACTAATAAAAGCAAATACCATAATACACAAACTGAACTAAATGAACTATTGAACAATGAAACCTGGTTTTACAAGCATGGTAAAGAAGTGTACTCTAGTTATCTGAGTTTTTATAAAATTTCAATATGTAGCACTGATTGTTTCTCCTATTTGCATTTTTCTGATATTTGCAAGGATGAAAAAGAATAAAAATTAGGACCAACATCTTAAAATCCCAATGTTCTACATGTTCTTACACTCTTATGCAAGTATCCAAATGATAGGGGACATTTTTTCACATTTTGAATTAATATCACAGTTTTACATAAAAATAAAAGGAAGCAGAAAAAGTGATAGATAAGCTGTTGATGTTCGTAGTATTGTATTTGATACAGCTACATATTGTCAAGTATATTTGACAACCAAAGCTTCTCTTTGGTAAGAAGCTACTTAACACTAAGTATAATGTTACTGTCAAGCCATTATATAATTATGAAAACATCAGGATCTGGAGGGACAAAAACAATATGAAGTTTTATAATTACTTTCAACCTCCCTAAATGACAGACTTTTAAAAAATGTTTCATTCTTATGGTTTTCAAAACAAAGTTTTTAATTTCAAAATGCCATATTCCTTAATTGAAGTTACAGCGTGTTGAAGATTTAAAACAAAAACCTAAGTTGATTCCCTGTTCCTTATTTGCTTTTCACTGTTTTTCTCACTGAAAACTTGGAGACTGAAGAGTTTGTCTTTCCATGTTCCAAAGCAAAATACACTATTTTTCCTAGCTATTTTCATGCAAATGTTGCTTTTAGGCAAATAAAGAGACTTCTTTTTGCTAAATCATGAAAAGTCACAATTTTTGCTTAATTAAAAATCAGAAGTCCTAATGTCATATTACTGGGGAAAAAAAACGTAACAAGTTGTCACACATGCACAGTATTAATGTGCAAAAGTTGCTAACTCTGTGTGTATTTTTCACTATCGTGTCCTTTTCTGCAGTTTCTTTGGCAATCCTTAAAACTTTATAAGCCGCATTTATGTTAAGCTGTTCCTGATATGCTCCAATAAGTGTGCTTTAGACACATTGTTAACATAAGGCCAAATCTGTAATACAGCATGGACAATTAAGTGCACAATTTTTGTATAAATGCAAAATCCCTCACTGTGAATTATTTAATTAATGCTCTACAGTTCATTTAATAGCGCTCTTTCAAAGGCCATTTCACTCACAGAAAACTAATTTCATTCTTCGGGTTGATTTAATTAGATTGTATGATATATGGTATTGCTAATTCAGTGGCTCTCTTTGCAGTGTCTAGCCCGTTGCTCCTATTGTCGGCAATCTGTCAGCCCCATTTTTAACAGTATTGAAAAATTCAAGCTTTATTATTGCTCGCTCACTCTTTCTCTCCCATCAGGAGGAAAGTAATGAGCTTTTCTTCTTATGAGAGCAAGCAGAGAGTGTGGTGCCCTCAGCGCTTCAGGCACCGAGCAGTATTAACAGCCTGATTCATGAGTTAAGTTTCTAACTGCCCGTGGCTATTAGCACTCAGTCCTTTGGCTGTCATTTAGTTAAAAAGACTCTTCGGTTAATTCACTCTTTTAATGAGACTGTGCTATTCAACTAATGTATTTTACTGTATGAAAGGTCACACCAGGAAGCAAAACAGATTGGAGGGAATGTAGCGGGAAGCCTGGCTGTCAAGAAACAGTTCAAGCCTCGCAGGCATTTCGCCGTCGCAGCCCCCGTAATAGGCTACGGAACTGATGGGCCAGTGCTCACCTCAACAGTTGAGCACCATAAATCACGGCTAAATAGAAAGCAGATTAATCAGAGCCACAGACAAAAAGAGCACGTGTTTCATTACCCATATAATCACTAACATGATTGCCAGACAAGCCGGGGGAACTGTACACGGGGCTGACAAAATGCAACGCGGCGGCGAGCGGGGGAACTGGGCTCCACGGAGCCGCGGCCACTAAATCTTTTCATTAAGTAGCTGCTCTGCAAGACTCTCTTGTTGGAGGGCCGCTTGCTCGAAGGGTGGTGCGGTGGAACAGGTGTAAAACAGGAATATAAAGGGTGAGAAGGGTCAGAGGAGGCAGCAGCAGAGGCTTTTCCTCGCCGTAGCTCGGTTTCCACATCATCCCCTGCGTCACCGCGGTTGGGGGAAGCACGTGAGAGATGGGATGACTCGCTCCTCTTCCTCCCATCTTTATATAAACCCGCAGTGAACCAGACCCAGTCCGCTCCCACTGTTTTCTGGTTTGATGTACCATCTCTTTAGCTGTGTGGCATATGCCAAGTGTCAGTATACAAGAATACATCTCATTTTAATTTATTCAGTGCTTCTCCAACGTCATTTCCTTATTGCGCCCCCCCCTCCATGATTACACTCTCTACGTCATTGGGAATTGTGTGTAATACACGTGTCCACATCCCACAGCTTCTCCCTGCTGAGCTTCAGCAGAAAAGTATGGTTGCAAATCTGGTTTATTTCAGCATCTCTGCTTGGGACATCCAATTGAAAATGTTTTTCTGAATATCGCTCATTAATTTGCAAAAGGAGAAAATGAGAAGAACCTCTGTTTTTAATAGCTTTGCGTCTGTCTGCCCAGGCGTTAAACATCTGAATTATTGTGAGGGTATGTGTGTGTTTTGCTCATTTTTAATTAGCATCATTGGGGGGAAAACTCCAGCACTTTAGGGGCAAAAGTATATTATTTTTTAGAAATTGTAATTCCCTCAAACTATGGTAAACAAATCATTCTGATTTAAATTTCCCAAGCAACTTCCAAACAGGGAAACCGTATGTTTAATTACTAAACATCTGTTGCAAAGAATACCCCTAGCTTTTGCAGCACTAATATCACTGTATGAATTTTAAAATCTGTCAGCAAGGGATCAGGAAAGCTTTGGGAGCAAAGAGCTGCTCACTTTAACCCCTGAACCAGATAATCTAACAGTAATCCATTCAAAACTAATCAAACATTTACAGAAACGCACCAGCACTGAGGAAAACAATTCATCATCTTCATATGCTCATTACACTTCCAACATCTCAATCTACCTATGTAAATGAGACTGGGGATCTGACATCAGGTCCATGTACAGAAATTATAAACAAATATTCATCCATTATGCTGCTGAAATTTAACAGCTGGAGCACTAACAGTAGCTGAACTCCGAGCCCCGAGTATCAATTATTTATGAACCTAAAACTGACAAGACTGTCTAGGTGAATTAGCTGCATATGTCAAGCTTTGTTATAAATCCCAGCCTACTGTAAAACTCATTTTCATAGAATGTATGTACAAGGCTGACAATATATCAACACTACGGCATTAATAATTTAGAAGAATGGTACCATAAGGGAGCACCTAGAAACTCTGTTCTGCAATATAGTTGATATTACAAATAAAAAAGTCAAATAAAATGAATTTCCCATAAACAGAGAATCAAATAAAGCATTTCTCTATGATTTTATATTCAATTTTCAAAAAACTTACCAGTTGATACTTGCATTTTTAGGAACCGTGTCACCTGAAGTTGTTTAAATTTTTTTTCCATTGCTAAAAATGCCTTTGAATTTTTAGGCCCATTGATGTACGCTGCATTGCATTTATTCTATTTTTACAGAATGAGAATGAAAAGTGAGGTGAGGGTAAAAGGCAGAAGCAAAGCATTGTTTGCAGCAAGCACTATTGCACACTATGGTTCAAGACTCTGAAATAAAGTATAAGACTACCTGCAAATAAATGCAGTTAATTATAGGCTAAGATCTACCCTTTGATATACGTAAGTGACACAAATTGAGTGAAAAGCTGCTCTGCTCTGATAGTAGAGTCTGTTTAGGTGTTTTAACCATTGATCCCATTAGGAACATCACGGAATTTCTTTGATGTACCTTGTGTAAGAAGTCAATATAAAAGCTGTTGGACACCCTACGTATGACCACATATGTGGCATAAGGAAAATGAAAGTTCAAGGTCTAAACTAGAACATTTCTAAGCCTTAAGGAAATTCTGATCCGAGTGTCTCCAGCGAGATCTCAAAAAAGGACACATCAAAACTTTGTCCAATATCTGAGAAATTCGACAGACCTGAATTTTGCTCTTGTCTCCCACATCCACCAAAGAGCCTCCATCCGCTGTATTGAGATAGCAATGTGCAAAATTACCCAATGCACACAATTACTCAAAATCTGAATTTGTTCAGAAGTTGATTTGTGCAGGAAGGCATGGCTGGTTGCAGCGGCTTTTTGCTATTCGGAAAGATTGTCTGCAAAAAAATAAACGCACACTCATATGAGAATCCATGCCTATCAAATAAACAAGATTTTTATCTTATGTACGAAAGCAGCCCAGTTTTTGATCAACTGTAAACATCAGCTGTCCTTTTCTCCACAACACAACTTTCAGATTATTAAGAAAAATGGAAGCGGGAGAGGGAAAGAGGGAGGAAGAGGGGGACACAGTCACAGTCTTGAGCACAGAGCACCAAAGCTGAGGGGTGGTTAAAGGAAATCTGTGACATTAAGCTCATGAGGATGCCATTGACTTCATGACGATTGTTCCCACACTTACAGTTAGCATCTGGTTTGTGTATCTATTAACTGGGACTCGTACCAACAGCATACCAACAATCCAAGAGGATCTGTTTCAAGACAGAAAAAAATCACTGGAATCTCAAAACTGAGGAGTATAGTGCTTTTGGAAAAGCTGTATCTCTACAAAAGGTAAAAATAAATATACATTTTGAAAGAATCAGTAATGGTTCAAGAGAGGTTGACAACAAAGTTAACAGAGCATTTTTGAGTTGGGAGAAAGAGAATTCAGAGAAGGAAATATGTCCTTAGTGATGCACACTTATACGTCAAAGCAGAAAAAAGTAGTTGATTTTATGAGTAAGGTGTGGAAAATGCTACAACTCCTCCCCCATGGGATAGGGCTGCTTCTGACTCAGGAAATACTCGTAAGAGACTGGGAAAATTTAACAAATATACTGCATTACATAAAGAAAAAAATTGAAATAAAGATGTGCTTGGTTAATACCTGATTCCTGATACATCAGAGATTTATGAAGAAAGAGTTATTTCAGGAAGGTGGCGGTGGTGGGATGGGGGAGGACCCATGGGTCATCCAGCGTGTCCTTCTGTAGGATGGAAGGAGGGTTTATGTAGCGACTCCTGTATAGTTCTTCAGACTATTAGGGCTTTCCATTTCCCATTGCTTTAGCATTATCTGCACGGGTTGCTTGCTTTATGGTTCCAAGAGTAAAGTCTAATAATAATAATAATAATAATAATAATAATAATTCACTGAGGGTGAAATTCACTCCCGGGCAGAAAGCCCAGGACAAGGCCTTTGCATTACTCAAGTCATGCCAAAGTGCTTAAAATAGGGCTTCATTTGGATTTAAATGGTGCAGAGATCTTACACAGGCTCTCTAGATATGAATGAACTTCACCTTGAATGCCCCTCAATGCCCTGTTGCTGCCTTAGGCACATTAGAATATGTTTTCTGTTGAAATCCCTAAGAATTTTCCCCATGAACTTCAAATGCAGAATGAAGATCTCACCGTCTGCTCAAAACAATGAATGAGGCGTTATAGGCAATCCACAGAAGAATTATCCAGGTTTAATTTTTGGACTTGTTTAACTGACTTGGCCTCTGATGACATCTTTCACTCTACAGGTGGCTCTTCTTGCTAACTAATGCTTTTATTAATACTTCCACTGTCTTGTTCATGTAGGTGGCACTTATGCAATTTTTCCCATTAGCTCTTTCAGTTAATATTCTAAATCCTGCATGAATACTTTCTCTTTTCCAAAAGTCATGACCGTCCAACTTCGTATTGTAGTGAAGCTACAATCTGGCACTCCTGTTCTTGCTGCAGCTATTCTAGTTATTTACTATGAAGCATTATAGAAATTAGGTAAATCTGCTCGCCTGGTTAAGAAAACATTTGGCAAAATCCATACATGGCTCTCCAAAGTGTCATCTAACTGTCTCCCAACACCACCCCACCCAAAGCCAAATCAAAGCCAGTTCAACGGCGGTGAGCTGGAGGGATGAACAAACTCACCTGGCAGTTTGATCACCGGTCTTCAAAGCCTCACGAAGTCAAGTCACTATTTTCTATTGCGCAATAATCCCTATTTACTGAAAAAGAGCTGTAGTCACTCATATTTGAAAATTGTTTTAGTTGGGTTAAGGTAGAAAGGCACACCAACGTCCAGACTACAAATATAACTCCTTTGGGTTTTTGCAAGTGTGGGTTAAGCTTAAAAGTTACAGGTCACCAACAAACAAAGAGCGATTTGAGTACTTGTGTGAGTTTGAGCCAACATTTCATGTGAGACAGGTTTTATGAGGGCTACGTGGTGCATTTCCAAGGCGTCAGCTCAACAACCGAATGTTTTCCTTTAATTTCAGAGAGGGCTTTTCAACACAATAGTTCCGTGATTTCTTGAAAATTTTAGTTAGAATTGAGCCTAGAGCTGAGAGTCTCATAACTGTAGCTCAGAAACTGGATTTGGAGCTGAAAAATAATTCAAAATGAAAAAAATGGGGTTTTTTGAATTGGCTATACTTGGTGATAACTCTTGACTTATTCTTCTGTGCCGCTGCAATAAGCTATGATTCTAGGGACCTACTTTCATGACTTAAAAGATAACTCTCTTGTTGGAAAGAAAACGGCCTCTCTGGCATAAATCTTTGCAATAGGAAATTACAGAAAAGGGGTAAATACTTAAAAAAAAATCTAATATCCCAACCTAAACAGGCACTAATTTATGAACATACTGCTTTAATTTGGTGATTGTTGGGTGGAGCAGCCATCAGGTGTGCCTGGAAAAGCAGCATTAGCCTTTGGCTAGGGCCTTGATGGGGAAAACAAGAGGCCTGAAGGACATATAAACTGTGGTCAGCGAGACCATCTGGGTCATTGAATCTTACTCTGGACTTTTGCAGGTGCTTCTCATCATGTCTTCACTCACATATGTGCTGAGTCTCACTGTACAGGTAATTAAGTTGTTTGTCTTTTCCTTTCACTGCTCTTTCTATGATCTGTCTTTGTATGGGGTCTGTATTGCATTGATGCAATAGCCAGATATTGGTATATGAATGCTGCTGTTATTTGTGATTTTATTTGGATAGTTTCTAGCTGTAAAATCTCACTTGTAGCAATTTTGGTTAATGAATATTTTCATTTTTCGTTGCTAAGCAGCTTACTACTGCATACTGCTGTCTGTAGGTAGCTCATTGCTGTCTTGTCTCAGTCATTCTCTGCTGAAACTGTGGCCTCATTGGTTTGTGAGTTGATAGTAGCAATAATCAGCTTTAAAAGGAGCATAAGAGAAGACATGCAAAGATCAGCCATGAAGATTGCACAGTAATAACAGACATAGTTTCTTGACTGCTGTTCTGTTTTTTAACCAGACTTTGCAACTCATAACTTTCATTTTTTTTGCCAACAGAAAGGTCCTATATTAGCCCCTCTTTGCACTATGAATAGAACTAAAAATGAATTAGAAAAGTCTAAAATCCCAGAGCTTTATCTCTTCCTCTTCAAACTGTTGTCCATACCTAAGGAAGCCCCCACAAAATTAACGGGATCTAGTCATAACACTCGAGATCCTCTAAATGTCAAGTAGTGCTATATAACATAGTTTAATGTGATGCTCGCTCACAGTCAACTACAATATCCACAAAGTATAGAAGAGGATGCTGGCAGGAGACATGTTCTAGACTTTGATTTATAATGACACCTAATGTAAGTACCTGCCCATCAACAGCAAAGATCCCAAAACGACTGCTGATTCTCATCAGCCTGAAAAACAAACCAGCACCGTTAATTATCATTTTTACATAGCACAAGGGGAGTATGGCGGTTGAGGGGAAGGGATTCTCATTTTCATTTCCTGAGGCACAGAAGTAGTAATAACAGCTAACTCAGCCAGGTAACTTTTCTGCAAAATTCAGCTGGTGTGATTGGCATCCCAAAAGCACTTCCATTTTCGACCTTCTGAAACATACTCACTGCAGTGAATCTCACCCTATCCGGCTGCTACTATGTTGAAAATGCCTCAGGGTATATTTTGCTTCCAATAAAACACATTAGACCTACTCGCTTAAGAAACAGAGCTGCTAATCTTGGCAATGCCATTGATTGTGCATGGCCTGTGCACACCCTGTACATGGACAATTATATTTAAAAACCATTTCAAAATTACGTACAGGTAGCAAGAAAAACTAGGTTTGCAATATTTGGATGGCTGAACTTGACTCCTGATAAACCCCTCCTTTCTGCTTTCTTTCCAGCTCATTCAGAGTGTGGGACTCATATGTCAGAAGACAAAAGTTCACTTATAATATTTTATGTGATTTAAAATTGCAAGGTGCTTGTAGTTGTAATGATCCTGGTTTTTTAATGATGCCATTGCAGAAGATTCTTTAAGCAAAACTTCTTCATTACTCCCACTTCTGACGAGTGGCCACCTTTCTTAGGAAGTAAAACAAAGAAAGAAATAACAGACAGGTGCAAGTTAGAGAGAAAAAAAAAGAAAAAAAACACCAAACAAAAAACCACAAACTCAAACGCACAGAGACTGAGGAGCAGGTTTGTGCCTGAGACTGCTAAAAAGAGCCATGAACTTTAAACGTTTCTAGGATCTACCGACTTCTGTAAGTCTTTTGTTCTGCCTTGCCTTTTGATAAGGGTAGACAAAAGAAAAGAGTGTGTTGAGAGCTGTTCTTTTCTTTTTGGTGCACTTTCTAGTTCTGACATGAACTGTTGCCCTCAGTGTGTGTGAATCCTTGTGATGACCTTGGTCTTGTCCTGTGATAACTTTTGAGTATTGTATTTGATTACTGGAAAATTTTTCTGCAAGTTGTTTTAATTCAATGAAAATCTGTCTCGGGAAGAAAGTGAGGCAGGTGATGGACTGGTAAATATTTAATGTTTTTAGAGGATGATGCCACAAGTATACAATCATAGAGTAGTTTGGGTTGAGAGGGGTCATTTAAAGGTCATCTAGTCCAACCTCCTTCAATGGGCAGGGATATGATTTTACTTCTACAACACTGGTTTAATCTGGAACAGGAAAAATTCTGTAACTAGAGCGAGTGACCCTTCCCCACTGCAGCCAGGTTGTGCAAGTATCCTCCTGAGTGATGTTGTGTGGATCTACTTTCCTACAGACCATACTGGAGCATTTAATGAGAGGGGAACAGACTGAGTTGGTGCACTTGAATTTAATGAAGACGTTTCCAAACATAAAGGTTGCAGGGTCAGAAATGAAGAAACCTTCTTCTGGAAGAAGGTTTTGTGTGTTTGTTTTCCTAAATATGTGTAACGGCAGTATGTTCTCTGAAATAATGTAAGGGAGGCAGCAAGAAAACCTTTTAATGGTGTGTAATGCCTGTTAATGTGAATAAAAGCAAGAAATGGGAAATATAAAGCATATATTTTCTGCACAAAGAACTGAGGAGATTGTTTGCTGATATTTTTCCAGTTATTGAACTATCAGGTGTGACTGTATAACACGAAATATGGAAGCCCAACAAATGTCATACTAAGTACTTTTCAAAGATGTAATTGATCATCAAATTCCAATAACAGTTTAGGTACTTTAGTTGATATTGAGATTAATATACAGCTTGCTGCAGCAAGAACCTCTTCAGTTTCTGACCTTGACTGGTAGTAAAATCCAATCGATATTTAGACCAAGCAAGCCGTTCAGGGAGGATGCATTGAGCACATTGGTTTTTTAGAAAAAAATACTGTCATCAGCTAGAAAATCTAATCCACTGTGAGGAATGTGATGAAACAGAATTGAGTAGCAACCTAAGAGAATGTGAATACTCACCTGAATGAAAGCAGGGTTTACTTCAGCTCGTGTTTCCCCCTTCTGGCTTCATGACTTTCTACTGCTGCTTCCCATCCACGGAGAAAGTAGTTAGTTGCTGCACAAAAGCAGGAGTTTACTTTGAAAATCTGGTTAGAGGGCATCAAATCAACAATGCAGTATAACTGGTATGTCCAGTCAAGACTAACCAGTGCATCTTAAATTTCAAGTTGCCAGGTACATGCTACAAGCAAACACTTCATTGGCCAGGAATTATACCTGGGAAATCTTTGAGAGAAAAATAAGACTCTCAAATTCTTTACATTTCTTACCCAAATTTCTCAATAACAAGTGTGCTGACAATGTAACATAAATGTAAGCCAGTAATACCCATTTCTTGATGGGAACAGAGTTTTCAACACACAAGTTAGGCCTTGTTTTCCTTTCGTATATATCAGCTATGCCTACATAACAGTATGAAGTATATAGCTAAGACATATAATTGTTTGCTGAGGGGTTTTTTTTAATTAGTTTTCCTGATGTCTTCGGGATCTTAGAGTTGATTACTCCAAGCAGATGTTAGACTGAGGGAAGTCCTGGTTTTCAATGGGCTTCAACTTAATCTGCACAAAAACTGCACAAACTCAGATTATTATGCATCGCATACAAAGTTATGTCTGCAAAATACCTGTGATGTACTTTTGTGGGCACATGTAAGTGACAGAGCTCATATGGACAAAAACAGTCCTAAGTGGTTTCTTCAAGACTGCAATGGGATCAAGTAAGGTAATTTACACCAAAAAAAAAAGGCACCTTTGTGTTTGCCAATGTGGTATCAAGAAAAAGAAGGAAAATGTGAAAGGCACTCAGTGGAAGCTGCGGTTTTTCTTCCTTTGGACTCATTAACCTAAAAATAACTTAGAACAGTGACTTTTTATTGTTAAATAGCCATTTATTGGATTAACTGCTTTATAAATAATCATCTAATGCATCTGGCCAGGAAATGGATGAAACGCTACCACTTGCATGTCATTGCTTAATGAAATGCACATTTCCCTGTACTGCTGGGCAGCGAAAGGTCTGACCCGTACTTGATACGAACTAGAGCAAAAGTAAAAATAACTGTAGCAAACAGAGCTGCTAAGTCTCCTCCTTTTTCCATCCCATTCCCTTCAGCGGACAGCATTAATTATTTCTAAGTACAAGATTAGTGCAAGAAGAGCAAGACAAGGATAGAGACTGGAGCAATTCTGTGCTTTGGAGGACACGGGTACTGTGCCTAGCACACATCTGCAAGGCTCACCCTCTTAAATCAAATGCTGCTCCACTGCAGTGTCGTAACTGTTCCAGGTGTTGTAGTCAGTAAACATCTGCTCGGGATTTTATGTGTGTACTGTACTTAGAATATATTTTTTTTTTCAGTTTAAAGTACTTGGTTTTCCTTGTGTCTTTGTAAAAGCTTTCGTTGTACTGGACAAAAAAGTAACTCCAGTAAACCTAGGTGGGATCGTGAGTTGTTTGTTAACCTATCCTGGTAGCATTATATTTTTCCAAATGATTTGTTTTTATAATATTCTCACACCAGTGAGATCTCCCTGATAGCAAATAAAACAAAGAGTGAAGTTGCATAAACACCACTGTAATACTCTGGGTATAAAAAAGAAAGGTAAATGTTGGATTGCAAATGATGAGAATACATTCAAATTTTAAATTTCTTTACTGGGGTCATTACAGAACAAAACTTTTTTACATTACAGTACAGAACTGAAATGGAATCTAACCGCAAAGATAGTCACACTAATTCCCCTGCAAAACATGCACAGAAACTTCATCTGTATTCTGGCATAGAGCTTGTGTTCAATTGCACTTAGTTTTATTGTCGTTGATTGCATCACAAATAGAACAGCAATATCCAATATACTCAGATGGTTAAGTATATCTAATATGTACAGGTTAGCTGAAATGTTCCATCTTTTTAATCAGTCCATCTCTCCCCTCCAAAAGAAGAGTAAAGAAAAAGGGAGACATTATCAGCTCATTCCTGGAAGCCTCTCTTTTCACATCCAAAGATCTGACAAAGATACAAAAGAAAAAACTGACCCTGTTCAAAACCGGGCATTGCCTAAGCCGGGACACCCAGAGATCTATTTCTAATTAACTTGACTCTCATCTCTTCATCTTGCATATAAACACAGTATAATTTTAAAACAGACTATCATGATGTGAACTAAACAGGTTCCCTCTTCTCCACCATATATATATATAATATATATATATATATAAGAAATTCCTTGGCTTTGCTTTCAAAGCCCTTCACAACCAGTCTTCATCACCCTCACCACAGTGAGATACTGAATCTCCCGCACATTCCCAGGACAGCAGTTTTGGTGCCCATCACCTACCAGATGGGCAGCCACTGTGCTTTCTCCAGTGCTCCCCAGTACCTGGCACAGCTTCCTTAAAGGTCTGAAATCCACCTTACTGTCCTGGGCAGAGATGACCAGCAGACTTGTTGACTAGCTCTGTCTCCTTCTTTATAAGCTTTGATCATGCTTGTTCTCATTTATTCAGTAGATACTCTTGGGTTTGTGTGGTTTTGGTTTTGGTGGGGTTTTTTTTCCCTCCCTAATGTATAGAAACAATGTGTCCCAGACACCCTAATAATTAATATAACAATATTTCCTGGATTCGGGCCAATGAGTCATTTCAAACTTGTGCAGAGCCTCCTGGAAAGACAATTCCCTCCAGAAAGACACGTCGTCCCAGCACCCAGGGCTGGATCTGCTGGAGTTGACAGCAGTGACACCACCGGGGACTCTGTGTACTTCACATTGCTCTCTTATACAAAGAGGCACAAGCGTTGCGGTGTGTGATATATGCTCTGTTCCTCATCACACAAGCAACACCTCGGATCATCATGCCTGATGCATGATACATTAATTATTAGCTATGGGAGGATGGTTCTTCCATGCTGATTATTGATGTAACACAGCACATGCGGCCGTCTGGGAACGCTGACACTTCATTAGTCGTAGAGCCTGTGTCAGGGCTGAACAGCCCGATGCTCCTACAGGGCCATGAGTGGTGGCCCCACAAGGAAACCACTAGAGATGAGGCACCTGAGAAAGCATCGTGTCTGCCACAGGCTGTGTTTCAAGATGTACATCCAAGTGTCTGTATGTGCTGCTGTTGTTAGAGCAATCATTTATTTTAAAATCAGCTACGCTCCAGTAACCCGCATGTGGGTGCTCCACGTGGGTTTGGTTGCACAGACCTTGGGAGACAGTTTGACCACATGCAAAGACTGTGAAGCACAGCCTTGTGGGTTTTTTTCACTATTCAAATGAAATCATTTGCAATTGTTTCCAATAGCACTGTGTTTAGGAGAGACGGGGGCTGAATTTGGGAGTTTTGCAGATACGTGCCTGCAGGAAGCAAAGGAGAGGAGGAGGCTGGTGATGAAGGGGTGTGATGCCTGGGTGGCAGAGAGACAGCAGAGCAGCAGAAATGTGTCAGGAACGTTTATCACATTCACTGCTTTCGCAGATACCAGCACCAAGGCACACAACCAACCAAGCAGGACTCACCTTTAAAATATCTGCCTGGGGGACGGGCGCAGAATAAGGCCTTGGAGAAGCAGGGATGTGGGGAGGAAGGATGAATCCCCCTAGACCTTTGGTGTGTAAACCCTGGCAAAGCTCATCCCCATCCTTCTCCAGCTCAGCAGCCAGCGGGTGAGGCCCCAGGGATGCCCCCTGCATCCGAGGTACCTGCCGGCCCCTCCGCAGCGGTTTTGCATCAGGCTACCGCTGCCTTGCCTTATGGCGAGTAAAAGTCATAAAACTACCATCAGCTCAATGACTGTAATGACTACTCTGAAGCTTTTTATAGGTGATAAGCTACTGTAAAGGTCTGCTGGTAATTTGTGGATAGGGTACATTACCATTATCCTTGAGGAATTTCTGCTTCCTTTTATATGCTTTTTTTTTTTTTCCTCCTCTTGAGGGAACTCTGAAATTAACAGGAGATGTTAATCTGAAGCTTTGCCAGAGCCTCTCACTGAGCACAGGCTGCATTTCTTTCTCTTCAGACATGATCTGGGGCTCCTGAAAAGAGGTGCAGCCTGCAGATTCAGGGCTGGATGCCTCCCTTACCCCTCTGCATTCAGAGGACGGAAAAGAGGCAGTAAAGTGAATTGAAATTTCCTGGAAATGATCTAAAAGGAGGAGATGAGATTCTAAATGGCGTAAACCAGCAAAAAGCTTTAATGGTCGTGTGTCATCACAAACCCCTCTGAATCAAGCAAGGGAACTTGATTTGTGAACTACCCACATGAGTGAAATGTTTCTGGTGGCATCTGGGAGAGAGACTGGGTGAAGTGGGTCATTTTGGGTGATTTTTTTTTTTCTTTTTTCTTTTTTTTTTACTCCCCTCCCATATAAAGCAAGCTGCAGCACTAGGTTTGGGCCAATTCTTCCCATAAAAGTCAGCCCAAGTGAAAATTGACGATGATTGAGTAATTTACCCGGTAATGATAAAGCTCAAGGTAGTGTCCTCCGTGTAGTTTTTCTGGGCTGTAGCTGACACGGCTGCCACACCACTTTTTTTTTTTTTTTTTTGCGAATGCTTTGCACTGCAGGCAGTGTTGCCACCAACAAAACAATCTTCCAGAGATCATAAAATGTTAAGAAGTTCGTTTGTTTAAAGCATTATGAAATAGTTCCCTTGCAGATCTCATTCTTTAATTTCCTGCACTGGGGCTGAGGTGTGGGACACCAATACTGATAGATCAGATTAGCACCTCTGATGCTCAGATTTTCCACAGCGCTACTGCAAAACACATCATCACTGTTGCAATATGAGCTCTGGATGCTGGACCTGTTGCTCTCAAGAGACTTGAACAAACTGACATGAAGCAAAAATAACATAAGCAGTTCCTTCCAATGGGGAAACTAAGCCATCTGGGTTGCTAATTTGCCTTTTGGGGGGGAAAAGAAATCAAGGAGGAGATGACTTTTTCTTCTTTATCTTCTCAATAAATCCATTTTCTTTCTACAATGTGAGGCTCCAGACAAATCCAGTAACTGCAATAGCTCAGTGTGGATTTAGTGGCTGAATTTAATCACTGACTGGAGACTGGGGTGGGGGGTGTAGTCAATAGTCATGGTCAGAAAAACAATTTGTGTGATTATCAAGCAAAGAACTTTTTGGTACCTTATTCCATACGTTACACACAGAACAGTGCTATTTAAAACAAACTTTTTTTTCGGGTAAAACAAGAAAGAGACACGACAGGGGAAAGATCAGGAAGATATTGTCCACATCATGACAGTACCATCCAGCTCTCAGACCTGAGGACCATGATTTCAGGGGCAAATATGTCAAAATAATTTGATCATTCCTTAAAACATCCAAGGGAAGTCAGGACTCCCATTCTGTTTGTACAGCACAAAGCCACTGGGATGCTGCACACCCTCCGCTTCCACCCCACTGAGGCATTAAATCACCCATGCCCAGGGCAACCCCATTTCTACACATCGAACCGCCCTTCACCATTGTATCTGTGGTGCTCCGTGTGCAGGGGTTGGAAAGCAAGATCAAACCTGGGCTTCCACCCATCTCCCCTTTCCAGCCTTCCTCTGCTGAACCCTGCAGTCAAGAGCAAAATATTTCATCATTCTTACTCATTCTCTGTCCATGGCGGTTTTAATAGCACAAAACCAAAAGAAGGCAACATTGCTCCGTTTGTGTTGTATGTTGCAACTTTGCTCTGGACCCAAAGAGTTTTCGTGTATCATGTTTGGGTGATTTGTCCCATATCTATGGCTCAACGTTTTGGTGCCAGGTAACTGATGGGTGAAATCACAACTAAGCAGTACTTTTTATCAGTGTAGTTGTAAACATGTGAGGAGGCAGGCAAAGAGCCCAAGAGTCCACAAGAGCATCCTCAGAACAGTCTTGACCCTGGATTTTCATGTAATGAAATAAGGAAAAGAAAAAAACAATAAATATTGAGTTTAAACCTGAGAAGCTTAAATTAAAACATAAGTCAGACTTTTACAACTCGGGGTTTGTTTTTTTTTTTTGGTGGTTCCAGATTAACCACAAGAGGACAGTAGCTCATGGCAAAAAGCACAGTACATGCTGTTTCAGCTGACAGAAATGTGTAATACAGCCAAGATTTATCTTGTGTGTATGCGTAAGGATTTCCTGGATGAAAACTAGTCAGTTCAGCTACGCACCAGTGAGGGAATTTCACAGCTACGTAAAATTCTATATTCTGTTTGTAACTGGCAATATTCACCTTGTCATCTTCCCTCAGTTTTACAGTCCTAGCGCGATGGTGTCTTGTGGAGGTTAAATGTCCTCCCTGCTCCCTTTCCCTGCACCAGGCCAGGCTTGTGCATCAAACCCAAAGAGCTGCTCTGCTTGACTGATCCTGAGGGTGGATTTAAGGTCATTTTAATGTTGTGAATAGCTCTAGGAAAATGCTCAAGGTCAAGGCATGTTCACATCAGTGATGTACCTGCCCTTGACAGCTAACGGAGCTGTTCTCTATTTCCATCAGAGCTCAGCCCACTTCTGACACCTGCATAATGTTCTGACCCATTCCCACCTACTTCCTCTGAAAGAGAAACCTTGATCTCTTCCAGGCTTTGCCACTTTCAGGCTACTCCTGGAGCAAGCTCCCAGGGATGAGGTGACACCCCAGCATCTCCCTGACATCCAGGGAGGTTCCTGCATTCCCTGCCGTGATTTTCTTCTCCCTTTTGCCTATTTCCCTGGCAGCAGAAGGCTTCTCCACCCATCCCAGCTCCAAAAACGCAGTTTCCTCTCGATTATTGCTCAGTCAAGTCTTAGACCAAAGGCTCCAGAAAAACCCCTATGCTTGCAGCTGAGAACTTGTCCTGTAGATATTGTTGAAAAAATTGCCAGGATAAGGATGGAGAACCTGGCCAGAACCTGGCTGAGTCAGTAAACTACAGAGCTACATAAGTATGCCTGAAAGATGCTTTTTGGTAAATGCAATGTCATTTTATGTGTAGAGAGCCCTTCCCAACCCGTGAATAATTACGGAGCAGCCAGTCCACGCTTTGCTGAAACCTTGTGTTGCCTGAGAATTATGGCTGTGCCTGCTTTGTGTTCACGCTGGCCTTACAAACAGTGACTTCAGCCACTTCGTTGCATAAATGTTGAATTTTTGAAATGTGACTGTGAGCTCGCTTGTTGTGGAAATATTCCTGGCTTGCTTCAACGGCCCCGTACACACAGGCCTGGGGGATGAGCAGAGGGAATTGAGTGGGACAGACCTGTTTAAAGCTGTCAGGAGAAGAATAAGGGGCATTGCCCAAAATGAAGGGGAAGAAAAGCCCAAGAAGAGCTCATGAAATGGCAATTGGGTTTATTCAGTGAACTGGAACTTAGACTTTTTGTGAAGAGTTTCAGTTAATCTTGTGTGAAAAGCTCTGAGTTCCATTATAAATGACTTCTAAAACAATTTAAAATCATGCGCTTTACACCAAAACCATTTCATGAGTGCAACGCTAATATCTTAGGAACATCCATGAGTCCAGAACTGGAGATGAACCTACCAAAAAAAACCAGAAAACAAAAACAACAGCACGAGACCCTTGAAGGAAACACGAAATGTTTCTCCTTCCTTCAGCCCAACCTTTTCAAAATCTAGAGCAGAAAATTATTCGTGGGCAGAGTGAAAAAATGTCCACTCCCTACCAGAATAGCAAAGTTTATTTCTATTAAAAATGGTAGCAAATAAAACTGGAAAATATACAATAAGTCTCTTTCAACACCAATGCTGTTGATACTGTCTTATCAATCATGGTTTTTTCTTTTCTTCAAAATCACTAGTGTTCTCTCAATCAATATTATCTTCTCTACAAAGCCTACATGAAGGAACCACATGTACAGAGATATTTGGTGTGGGGAATTTCTTTGCTTCATTTTTATCACTGCTGTACCTTTATCCTCAGAAAATCAAGTTTATTGATGGTTCCAAGTCAGGTTTTGTGCCAAAAATAAGTCCACTGCATTAAAGCCTGGTCCAGAGGAATGTCCTTCCAAAAGGGCTGTCCCTACTCAGTGTCAGTACAAATTT
Source organism: Caloenas nicobarica (assembly GCF_036013445.1). Classification (NCBI taxonomy): domain Eukaryota; kingdom Metazoa; phylum Chordata; class Aves; order Columbiformes; family Columbidae; genus Caloenas; species Caloenas nicobarica. The sequence goes on from NC_088251.1 coordinate 4,591,865, forward strand.
TTTCTTCCATTATGACCTTTTTGGGAGTCCATGCATTAGTAAAGTCTCAGATCCACCACACACTGAAAATGTTGGGAGCTAATTTGCCCTTTTTCTTTCAAAAAGAGAAAAACTAGTCATGACTATTAGCTATACCATGTTACTTTTACAGGACAGCAATTTGTCTCTGTAATGGAAAAGAAAAATACTATTAATTCAACCAATATATTGCATATTAATTACTAAAATTATTGAAATAAACTTTTTAAATAAGATCAAGGAAGTAATTATAAAAGTAACTTTTTACATAACACTTTTAGATCTAGAATGAGAAATGTATGTGACTACTAGGGGCCAAAACATGGCACATTTAATTTAAACCCTGGCAGCAAGGGGCAGGTTCCATTGCAGCTATAATAAATTACATACAAGTGCTACAGAACAATAACAAAAACTGTGAGCCATCCATTTCAGTACCATTTACAAGAAATCAATATCAATACTTAATGCAATACTGGTGAAAAATGAGCAAAGATACAGAAAGCATAATAAACCAGTAATGAAAGACCTTGCAGTGTTTCACTTCGGAAGAAAAAACTAACTGTCTATATTTTCATGTAGAGGGATATTTCACTGAGGCAATGTGCTGGAGGTATGAGTGTTTTGCAGATCTAAGTTTAAAATAACCTCTTTATTAAATTTTTAAAAAGTTCTTTAAACTGTGGATTACTAGCTTAGTAAAACTCATACATATGGAAGGAGGTATTTCATCTTCCTACGGTCCTGAATATTTTTCATTGGATTGCCTCAGATCAAGCATCACCCTGTTATGTACCTCTCTGAAGGCACAGTCAAGGCCATTTACTTCTAGCGAATTCTGAAGTTCTGTTTTGGAGGTGGAGGGTTTAAACATTCTACCACCAGTGAACTAAACAGGGTATTTCATCAGGTAGCCCCGTTTCCTCCACTGGTTTCGGTCTCCGCTAAGAAAAATGTGCTATAATACCTTTCAGAAAGGATCTATTGCGAGGTGGAATCTGGAACAAAATAATCCTGAAAAGAAAAAGTGTGAAGTCCCTGTCTAGTGAGGCTACTAAATATCAGAGAATTGCCATTTTTCACCTCAGCTACCATCCTCATCAACACAATCACCATCATCCCTTTGTTCTCCATCGAGCTGCAAGACCTTTCAGGAAAGCTTCACCTCTCCTAGATTTTCCTTCAGCTCCCTGTATGCCTCAGAGGACAGTGAGAATTATAAAATTAGGAGAATTACAAAGCCAGATGTAAATATTGCATGCTTTAAAAATGGCAAGACAAATAGTAGGAAATGCGTGTTTACAGGCAGATAGACAAAACCTTCTATTGTCATAATCTAATTGCCTAGAAGTCTGTCACAGTAGACTACCAAGAAGCAAGGAACTTCTAAACATACCAGCAAAAGCTCTGCTTTACTATGGTTGAAAAGGAATTAACTATATACTTTCAAAATGGCTCATAAGCCTTTTGGAACAGATCGAATTCAAAAGGACTCTGCAATACAGCATTCAGTCTTCAGCTGTCACCACACATCTAGTAACTAAATATGCTGATATTAACTACAAGAAACAAATTTCCACAATTTAGTAGCCCAAATTGAAGTTCTGGTGTATCACTGCCTCATCTAGTACAGACATCTACTAATCATATGTGAGGGGAAAAAATCCCTCTTTAATAAAACAAGGATAAGATAAATGTTATCCAGACAATAAAACCTCAATAATACATGGCTTAGTCCAGCTATTATATTTATACTTGTACAAATACAAAATGTTTCTCACTGGAATACATCAAGGATTTGCATGTAAGCATTTCAAAAAATTGAAGCTTGACCTTGCAGCTTCTCTTTCATAAGCACAACCACAAAAATCTTTCTTTGCACCTGGGTTCATCCCTTATTCACGCTAAAACCAGTCTGCACGAACTGTTGGATTATCTTATGCAAAAAACATAACCTTTCAGGTGAGGTTTTCATCAGTAGTGAAAACACAGTAATTCAATGGATCAAGCCAAAGCTTTCGCCCAGTGTCAGTCCTAAGGAGGCTGAGGAAAAGGTGGCAATGCTGAGGATGGCTGCTTAGGCCACCTTTGTCAGTTGTCCTTCAGCTCAGACAACTGAGAGAGCTATTTCTGGCTGTTCTGAAATGAGCAAAAATAATCACGTATTTGTAAGACATAGCAATGAGAGCTCATCCTTAATAACCACACGTGAGGTTTTGGCATCTACTTCATTGTGCACAGGGTTTCATTTTCTTAACTGGAGAGTATTTTTTACCACCTCATGTCCCCACATCAGTGTGATTGCAAAGTTTTACTCAGTAGATTTCTGTTTTCATCTTTTTTTTCCCCGCCCCCCCACCCCATTGGGAAGTGTGAATTTATCTTCCAACAACACAGAATATCTCAAGGAAGAATTTATCAAGTGTTAGTTTATGAAAAGGGCAAATGAGTCTTGTCCTTTTGGACTCAGACTGTCTTCTAGGCTTTGTTCATATACCCTATTTCTCAAAAAATAAGACCTACCCCAAAAATAAGCCCTAGCATGATTTTTCAGGATTTTTGAGGAGGCTCAAAATATAAGCCCTACTCCAAAAATAAGCCCTATTTACAGTTCATGTAAAGAGTCAATTTAAATAGTGTCTAGACAGCTATACATGTAAAAAAGTAGAAAGTTTTGTCCTGTTTTCAGGGAAACAGGGTAGTTCCTCAGCCACTTTAGAGCTGGTACGTGACTAGAAGTGATGGAGAACAAGGTCGATCAGGAGGGGACATTTTTGTCTTCATTTATCCACCACAGTAAAGCACAATACTGTGGCCAGTCTCTCTGTGTAATAGCAAATGGGAATGGAGAGGTGAAGGGCTGTGAGGTGCTTCTTGGGGGATGCCACCGGGCTGGGGCTGTCAGACCTGCCACCCAGGTGGTCCAAAACACAAATATTGCCCCAAGGACCAGGGGACCATCAGAAGAGGATCTTCTGGGTCAGCTCCTACTTATGCCAGCTCTGTTAGTAACAGCTATACGCCAGTCTTTCCCAAAAATCTATCAGATAAAGGGTACAAGAAATCCATTTATGGGCACAAAACAAGAGCACTGCCTACTGCAAAAGATTTGGCATTACTGGGTTGTGATGAGTAGTACCGTACGTGAGCAGTGAGTCACTTAATGATCATGGTACTAACAGATGGCATACAGCACTACTCAGATGTTAGCAGGGTTATGTCCAGAACACTTACAGCTGTGTGAAAGTCAGAGGGGAGCCCGGATTATGTGTGAAATGAGCAATCATTGGGGAATTAAAATATTCTAAGCAATCTTTCCACTAATCAGCTTTTAAACATATCCTCTCTCCATTAGGAAATCATTTTTTTTGCAAGTAATACAAGGGATTCCTACTACACAGTAACAGTTAAGTCTAACTGATTAATCCCTCAAGTAAAATTTCTTTCTTTAAATTAATTCAGCGCTTTCTGCTGCCATTCAGTTGTTTTTGCCTGAGGACATCACATTTGTTTGCTCACTCCTACCTGTCTAGGCACACCCAGTCAGTGCTATAATGCCCTTATTAGTTAAATAGATGATCCCTTCTTATAATTATATGAAACACAGCAAACATGCTGTCTCACTCCTTAGATCTGTTTTTCATCACTGAGTCCAAGCTGCTAATTTAAATATGACTAACTGAGCATCACTGGAAAGAGCCCGGTCCACATCCCACTGACGTTAATGAATCTTTGCACTGATTTCAACTGCCTTTGAGGTTAGGCCCTAGTGAAATAACAACTTTTTTTTTTTTTTTTCCTGGAATCCTCTTTTGAAAGTGACCCTCTACTTTTACTACAATAGAAAGAGACACCTGGACGAGTTTGAGGAAATGAGAAGTTCAATACCCAGTAGATGGTGCTGTAATCAAATCCTAAAACCTGTTACTCCAGAGCCACTTGGCTATGTGTAGTGGCAAATTTCTGCGATTAATAAAGAAAGTGTGTTTATTTTAAGGACACATGTTATTGCGTTTAAAACATACTTATTAATCTGAAGTGGTAATTGTCTAGGCAATATGCTGAAACAATACGAAGGAATATATAGCGTGAGCCTTATATGTCTCGCAGAGAAATGGTTTGTGGATCTTTTCTCGTGTCACTCGGGCTCTGAGGTCCGAGGCCTGCGGCATAATTTAGCTATAGCACAGGGAATGCGCATCTCTCATTTTAGGTAAGAAAAGCAAAATTCTTCCATCTGTGTTATCTTGTGTGTTCCACCCTGGAGCTGGGTTTCACAGGAGCAGAAATGTGATCAGCTGATAAGACAGGAAAGGAATATGATTTCCCAAGTGAATAAGTTATAAGTATTTTGTTTTTAAAAAAGCTTGGCTTTCTTTCAAACTCTTTGACTTTGTTTCTACAGTCCACCACCACCTGCACTTGCCTGTCTGATCCTCAAATTCCCCTGTTTTGTAGCTGGAACTGAACACAATGGCCATGTCCTGAAATCAGCCCTTACTTTTCTCCTCCACAATCTTCATTAAAGCTCGCTGTTGTTGATAACCTTTGATCTCCTCTCCAGGTCTGCCTATTTCTGCTTAACTTTGGAATGGTACACACCTATCTGAGAGTGCAGGTTCTCCCAGGGAGGGAGCTCATCCTCTTTGCAGACATCCTTAGGAGAATAATCTCTCAAAAGGAGCTGGGGAAAATTCACCGTTCGAGAGACAGGTACCTTGATCACACAGATACTGACACTGCAGAAAGCTGGGGACCATCGCCGACTGGTAGAAAACCTTGATGGAGATCGCTGGGCCCAGGTATTTGAGAATTCAGTTCCATTTATAGATGTTTTTATTTGACCTGAAAGTCAACTTGAGCAGATGGCCTTTCTAGTGGAAGCAGCATCTATGCACAACTTTCCTGGCCAAGACCGTGATTTTATACAATATCCCAAACACGGAAGTAACCTTTCATGTGATAAAATACAAAAAAAATGCTCTTTTGCTCTTCATTGCCCCTCTGAACTGTGGGGAAGTTGTGACCAGAAGCAGCTGCTGAAGAGCTGATCATCCCTGTGGTCACCTTTTGGGTCTCCACACCAGACAGCAGTCAGTGCATTTCTAAACAAAGTTCTCACTCAATTGAGAAGAAAATTTAATACAACACTTACCCAAACAGTGTGACTATGGATGCTGAATGCCTACATATGCGGACAGCTGACGTCCAAGAAAATGGAAATGAAACAAAAAAACCTTTTTCTCATTTCTCATAAATCACGTTTCCTGTAGTAACAGTTTTCACTGGTGCAGGATGCAGGGTTGCAGCAAAGATTCCTTGGGCTACAGAATTTCATTTAACACACAGCATGGTTTTAAATAAGAAATACAGCAGGTGGAATTTATATACTTCTTAGAGCATGGAACTCCCTTCCCGGCATTATTAACGTAATAATACACACACACCTAGGGCCACATTCAAGCCTTGAGTACACTTGCAGGTTTGCGTTGAAGTCAAAGAAAGCTGCACAAATACATCTGAGGACAGGAATTTCCCTGTATCATAAATTTTTCAGAAAATGTAATTATTATGTATGATAATTTTAGCTAATGAATACATTTGCATGATTCATTTATTATGTATCAGGCATTTATACGGTATTCACAGCATGTTTTATTAATTATTATTAAAACCTTGTATTTATTTTAATTCATATTTCATCAGGGTTACTTTTTTGAAATGCCATAGACTTTCTTCTTAACCTTTTCTAATCTCAGACCTGATTTCGGTTTTGGTGAGACTCCAATCCAGTTTCTATACAAAACGATAGGAAGCTTTTCAATGGTCTACAAATCAGGTCAGTTATATACCAAAGGATATTACTAGGTCATTGGCCTACACCAGGCATACATATAATAATTTGTGACGTAGAAGGCAGGGAGGTAACTACTCTCAAGAGTCACTGGGCTTTGCCCTCTTCATGTACATGAGAATGTCCAAAGCCAGTTCCTGGAGAGGGATGTGGAATTGGAACCATCACTTCTGGTCTGTACTTGTCCAAGACCTGGAGGAGCAGGATCTTTACCCAGGACCTTGACTGTTATTTTGTCATTGCTGCCTTTAATTCCCCAACACAAGAATCTGCTTTACCTTCCTATTTTATGTCAGATTGTTCTGGTGGTGCTTCTGCTGCAGCATTCTGTTGCTATGAAGAAAGAAAACTCTGTTTCCTGCAAGATTTCTTTTTTTTTTTAACCTTAGGAGTTTTTATAGGATGTAACCATTGAAAAAGCTAACGATCTTTAATAAATACCTTGTTCCTGCACACATACAAATCTTATTCCTCTCTATCACCACTTTTGGACCAGACTAGGACCAAATGAGGCAAAATTCTAAGAAATGAAAAATTTTTCACCACTAAAAGGAGCCTCTGGCTTTCACCATAAGAAGCATGAGTACTTTTCCTACATACCAGTAAAATAAAATTAATTAAATTAATATTGGAAAAAAAATTAAATGAGAGCCCTTGCAAAGAGATGCAGCAAGTCTCTGCAAACTTTGCTTTGGGACGGCAGCCCCAAACCTGTGGACCTAAACCAAGAGCTGAACCTCAGGAAGGACAAGAACTAGACAGAAATCTGGAGGAGGAAAAACAGTTCGAATTTCCAGAGCCTTCAAAAATAGGCCTTTAATGAACTGCTGTAAAAAAAGGAAGCACACAGAGGCTGAAGCTGGTCATGCACAAAGCAGACTGTAAGAACAGGCTGACCTTTTAGCTACCCCCCAAAAAACGATAAAGGATGCTGAGCTAGTAGAAGTCCCAGAGCTAGAAAACCACCAAAGAAGTAAAATATATCAGATTTTTTCCATAATATACTTGATTTCTTCCAGACATGCCATTGCAGGGACCACAGGGCTTGGTCCAAAGACCTTTAAAGAAGCAGAGAGGTTTCTATTCATTTCGATAGACTTTCAGGTAAATTCTTATGGGCCACTTTTCATTTTGGTGTGCAGGACCTGTGCAGATTCTCGGTTGTAAAGGCGAATGGTTTCAGTCAGTTGTCATCATCTAAAAATACTTTGCAAAATACACCTTGCAAAAAGGCCAGCGCATTATTAAAGTTATTTTACTTTCAACACACCAATTTCCAAGAAATATTGAAAACATGTTACAGATGTTCTTCATTTTTTACACTTCAGCAACATCAAAAAAAGCCAAACTGATTTTTGGAGCTAACACAAGCAAATATATTTGCTCTCCACATGTTTTTGTGTTGCAATTCAACTCAGGCTGAATTTTTACAGGTAAATTACAATCTCTGGAGAAAAAGAGGGTTTCTATTTGGAGCCCTAATGCAGCTTTCATAAAAGTGGCCCAACAGTATTGCTGTGCCTTCGACCCTTTATTGCTGAGGTGCAGAAATGCCTGGTTCCAAACGTAGCAAAATGAGAAATTACAGAGCCTGTCTAACAAATCAAAAATAAATGAAGTAACAACATAAAGGTAAATTTACTGTTATTTATAATTTACCATTTTTACCTTGTTTTCAATTGTCTCTTAGTCCTCTTCATTCTAGGAGCCCATTACATTTTATTATGCTAAACCCTATCTTCTGTCACATAAATTACAGTTAAAGATCTTAATATTAAAGCCTCTTAGCTCCCAGACCATATTTCAGGCTTTGTTCAAACCAGACATTAATGCCGAAATTGAACACAGATCACTTTGTCATCATTACCTATGATCTCAAAAGTATAATACAATCTTTGCTATATATGGCACAAAAATGCTTCTTTGTATAACACTGAATTATGGAGATATATTGATATTCTTAATATTTTGACAAAACAATAAAACTAAATATGTTAGGTTTTTAGCAGATTCCAGCATACCAGCCCAGATATTATAACAACAGTTACAGCAGGAAAGGTTTATTTATTCCAGGTAAAATAGGAAATTAATCATATAGTTATTTTAATCCTAATTTTTCCCCGGTATAATTTAGCCTCCCTGCTGGCTGATACAGGAAGCCTGTTGCCAATGTTCATCATCATCTGCTTGGGTTCACAATATCCACCTTTGTTACAGGAACAATATTCTCTTTTCAGTGGTGGTGACTCCAGCAAGGAGAAACACCAGTGCAGACTGTCTTTCATCTTATTGTGTGTCTTTTACTTCTGCCCCGGAATTATCCTAAAAGAGGTGTTGGTGAGCCTGGACCGGGCTCTGGGCTGTGCACAGGGATGGAGGAGGGAACACAGCATGATCTTGGCATGTTACCAAAATCCTCTCCTGTTTTGTGCCTAGAACTCATATTATCATCATCATCATAATTATTATTATTGTTGTTGTTGTTGTTGTTGTTATTATTATTATTAAAGCGCTCTTCTTTCATTCCAGCAGAGACTTTCGCACTCCTCTGGCTCACAGTCGGTGCTCACCAGACCCTTTACAGGTGCATCCATACCGGGTCAAATTCTGTTTCTAGCTATTACCATGTCTGTGAGGCAAAACCACACTGAATTATCATGGGGTAAGTAAGAGCAAAATGTTGCCTGTTGCAAGAGGAGTAAGTGACGTTACCAGTGCAGACATGAGGGTATCTTCTGCAGAGTATTTTTACAAGGTATCACCTGCATAATATCTATTTCAATGAATCAAAAGCCTTTGGTGATTCCTTCTTACCCTGGCCAACAGCTGTTTGTAGAGAAAATGCCATACCTGATTTTTTTCTTCATCTTTTATGCTGCCCACAAACTGCTCCATTCGTCTGGCTATTCCAGATTAGCCACCATGTGCAATAGCTGCTTCTCAGCAATGGCTACTTTTGTCTGCCCACAAATTAGCTTTATACAAAAAGCAAAGAGCTGTGTAAAAAAAGGTCAGGCTGATATATCTGAGTACAGGTGCGTATAAGTTGAATTCACAGCTTTCCAAATGTAAGCAAACTCTCCCAAACGCTGCTTTGTACAGGTGCTCGTTCGTATGTACAGACCGGCTGGTGATAATTTCTCCAATGGAATAAGTCCTGCAATATTTCAAAATATCTCTGTCCACTTGTATTAGAGTTTGGGGTATTGCAACGTCTTTCATTATAAAGAGAGGGTTATTTTTTTAATATATACCTTTTCATTACAACTAGGAGTAAGGTCATGAGTTCTTCTCATGATGGAGGTATAAATATTACATTGTATGGCTGAAATAGTCTGCCTCCGTTCCTGGAGAATACCCTTGGGTAAAATACTAAGTCAGGGCAGCTGATTGCCTGCTCATTTCAGTTTGCTTACTTTTTACAAATAAATTGCTAGACAAATGAATAAAAAGAGAGCGTTAACTTCAGACAATCATATTCATAATACAGCCCCATTATGGCTTCAGAGGCTTTAAGTCTAAATTAGAGTTATTTCTGAAATTAGCTATATAATTTTTTTGGCTCATTTCTTTCCTCTCAGAGAAGGCAGGGGGAATCTTATGCTGACAGCAAGAACATGGGACGCAGGAGAAATAGATTTTGTTTGCAGATTTCTTGTATGAAGCTGGCAAGCTACACATGCTAAGGTTAGAAAACCTCTGAACTTCATGTGGGTCTTAGGAGTGATCTCAGGTGGCTTTGAACAGAACATGGCATGTAACTGTGTCAGTCGCGCATACAGACTTTTGGGTGCCTATAGCCAGACATAGTCATATCCCTTTTCTTCCACTTTTTGGCTTTCTTATATATTTTTTTTTCCTCCCTTTGTAGGCACAAGCAGTTTGTAACTGGGTGTGCATTCAGCACCTTACACCAGCAACTCGTTTCAAGCCTGAACCAGACTGCAGAGACTAGTGTTTTGCATGTTTAAAACTTTTTCTATCTTTCCATTTTACACATTCATATTATTCTGGAGGTGCCACTTTGGGGTAGATTTTCAAGTATTCCCTTTTTTGATAGTTTTTAGATCCTGTTATTATCGTATAAGTGCTAAGTGATAATGATTCATCTGTACATTTCAATAGATACACAGTTATTTGAAGACTGTTTTTTAACCAGGGGCTGTTAATTATATAAGAAGATAATTTCATGTAAATGTTGGTCTTAAAAAACAAACTGTCTCTCTGTTTATTTCCCAGCAAACAAGTATTTAGATTTGATTTTTTTAAATTTTTGTTTTTGTTTTGTTACTTCTTGATGCCACACGAGTGAAGCAAGCGATTGATTCGAGTGAATGAAAAATGCATCATAATTGCTGCAGTCTGTCCAGCCTGAATTATGTGCTGCTGGCACAGGAACAAGTAAATAATACCTCATCTGTTTACTGCTCTGATCAACCTTGTCATTTGAACCAGCAGCTAACAAAAGACAGAGGAAATCCACAGTTTGCAGATAGAGTGAGCCAGGAGTCGGCAAACAGCAATTACATGTCCAAACAGGGATCTCAGGCAAATTTTGCCTGGCACTCAGTAAGACTGGTAAAGGACGGGGTTGTCTCCGTAGTCAAGTTTAACATTGTCAGCCTTGGGAAGGGTCCGCGTGTGTGTGTGTGAGGGTTACGTCTGCACCGATGATGGGTGAGGTGTCTTTTCCTGCTGGGACCCTCCTGCCTGTGATGCTCACGTATGGAGAAAAGCAAATCACAGGTGGGGATCTTCGGACCCACACAGCCTTTGGGACACCAGCGATGAGACATGGGGCCTCTTTGGGAACAAGGAGCTCCAGCCCCAGAAGGGTTATCCCCAGCTTACCTCCTTCCCAAGGTTGAGGAGCCTTGGTCTTCTCTGTTGGCCTATGACACATGAGGTGATTCCACGCGTTGTGAGGAGGCTGATTTTATTTTGCTTTCATTTTTGAAGCTTAAGAAATGTTGATCCTCAGGTTTCTACATATAAGATAAATCTTCACAGGTGACTTTCACTGTTTCTGTGAATGTTTATGACACGAATAAGAGCAGCTGATACCACAGCATCTCTTCGTGTCCCTGCATCTCTTGGGTGGGTTGGTGCAGTCCTTCCACAACAGGAACCCCTTTTTAACATACGTCTGAGCTTAAGAAAATCTGGGGTTAATGAAGTGGCATTTTCCATCTAGAACAAATCTATCTCTAGAAATCCTTCAACAAGTGACTATTGTCCTGTGTTCCCATCTGCTAGTGACTTCACAGTGTCCTGTTCTTATTTATCCTTTGATAAGACACAGGCTGGTTTAAGGAACATAAAAATATCTAATCACAAACCAGTTTCTTTACCATCTTTACCATCTCTATTGCTGCCATTGCTAGTCTCTTTGGCAAAAATCCATCACAGTGAATAAAAGTAAAGAATACATAAAACTCAAAACGCCATCAACTGATAGCTAAAATCATAGACAGAAGGACCAGAGAGCTTTAAAATAATTATTTGACTTCAGTGGTAGCAAGTGAAGAATTCCTGGCGCTATTGGCAGGCTAGGCTCAAACACAGACTTCACAGCTCCACATGGATTTTTCCCTTTAAGTCACACCATTGTTGGATTTAAAAGCTTCAGGTGAAATCCCCAGCAAGCAATGAGAGTTGGAAACCTGACTCTGTCTGATTTTTGTTTTGCTCAGATAGGATCTGAGTCTTTAACATACATGTTACAAGAAAAAAAGTGTTTGCTTTCATGTTTTTCTACCGTATTTGATCACTGATTGTTTAAAATTCTTGGGTTTAAAATTCAGATCAAGCTTTTACGATTTTTGCTGCTGACCTTCATTACGCTTTTTTACTTTGCAGCTGTCAAATTAAAGTGATTTATATTTTCTAAAGTTAAAGCATATTTCCGATGATCGTGATAATTATCTTCCAGATAAGAGTCCATCATGTTTAAGACATTAGGTCGACAGGGTGGTGTAATGGCAGCCATAAGTCACATGAGGACTTATTTCTTGGGGACTGTCTTGATGTGGAACCAGAGGAAGATGCCCCAGTGGGCTCCCGGCTCCAACACAGAGCCAGCGGAGCCAGAAGTTCTGCATTTGAACTGCTTCAACACATAATCCTGTGTATGTAGCCCGTGTAAAAATTACTGGTAGAATACATTTTGGGATGTTACTTACAAATAGCCTTACTTGCAAGGCAAACATAACAGATGTCATTCACATGCTAGACAGCTCTTTTTTCATTTACTCCTTCCCTCAAGAGAATTTTCTTTGGCAACTAAATAAATATCCACATGAAAGATGATGTTTTGGTTTTTTATTTTGCATAGAATAATTACATTTGCAGAAACAGCATTTTAGTTTGTCATGGTTTTTATATTGGTTTATTTCGCATTAAAAAAAATGTTACTTTCTAAATATAAATTAGGTGTAGTAAAATGCAATGGACTGTAAAGTAAATGGAAGGTTCTTTTAAATGGAAAATATTCTTTCTACGAAAATTAGTTGGTCCTTACCCTAAAATTTTTGCACTGGTAAATACATGTTCTCTATGTATGTGATGTTATCAGCAGTAATATTTATAATGACCTGAATTATTCATCCCTATATTTCAGGACACTGAAAATCATAAAGATTGTTCCTTATGCTGAGGTGAATGCTTCCTCAAAGCACAATCATTTCAATTTCAAAATGATGAAAGATAGTAAGTGAAAATGCATGAGAAGTTTCAAGAAGTGTGGAAAAAAAAAAATCACCTTTTGAACTGTTGACTTTCAGCAGGCAAATAATAGTTCATTTGCTGATATCAAAGGTGAATTTTCACTGATAATATCACATGGGACACAAATCTGATATTCCAAGATACTGGTTGTACCTCAGAAAGGTCCCCAAGAGGTAAGTCCTCATGTGATACAACAGGCTGTGGGCTGATTTCATTGGGAGCTCAGCACCAACAAATTTCTGGAAATTCGTTTATCCCTGACGACGCACCAAAATACCTGCTCTGAGGTGGTTAATTGCTCTGGCAGGAAGACCTGAGCTATGCTGCTTGGCAGAAACTTGTTTTCCATTGTGCTGTCACTTCTCACTGCTACTCCAAGGCCCCAGTTGCGTGTTGACCAAGCGCATCGCAGAGTACCCCTATTTTTTTTTGCTGATTTCCTGAACAAGAAGCTCAAGGTTCACAGGTAAGACAAAGCTGCTGTCAACATCAAAGATACTGGCTCACTTTCCAGGTGGAGATTTCTGACTAACTTCTGCCTGGTTGCCATGGGTGTCTTTGGAAGGTCCTTCCCAGTAGAAGTCATTGCAGTCGAGCATGTTCTTAACTGACTGCAGCATCTGGACCTTCGTTAGTGGTATCCACTGCCACTGAGAACAGCACTCGTAGACAGGCTTTGGGGCTGCTTTCCAAACTGGGTCCGAGTCTTCTAACAGAGCTTTGCTAGTGATTTTCTTTAAGCCATACAACTTTACTATTTGAAGTAACTTGCGTTTTTCCACCTCAAACAAGGAAAGCTTTCTTGATGAGTACTGGGGGTTTTTTTCTTGCTTAGTTTCAAAACGTACTATTGGATTTACCAAAATTGGTGGTTTCCTGCTCAGAAACCTTCCAAGCAGTGAAGGACGAAGCCACGGGAAATCACTATCGTTGTCCTTGCAAATCCCCCTGACCTGCTGCCCTGGCTTTGCCATGTGAGCCACACTTTCTTTCCCTGGTTTTCCTCTTCCTTCCTTAAATAAAGACAGCCAGTCTAATTTTTGCTCAATTACTTCATGTAATTGCAGAGTATATGGAGTTCAACTGGGAAACTAACACGTAGCTGTAAAAATGGTGCTGTGGTGGCAGTCGCTATAGGAGGAATAAATCTGCTTTGGTGTGAGAATCCCCTCTGGGACATCTTCTAATGTTGCAGTAATTTTCTTCCCCCGTAACTGTGTTTTAGTCTCACTGCAGCTTATGTATCATATTCGAGAGCAGCCTTATATGAAGAAATGAAACTCCTTTTGTTGCTTTTCTTTAAGGCACTTGCTACCAGTAAGCAGCAAAGCCTTTTTTATGTCATTGCGTGAAGGACAGAAGGCAGCTGTTTAGAGATTGGACCTTCTAATAAAGATGGTGAAGAATTGTTTGGGACCAGTTTGGTTTCTTGAGACAGAAAACTGTCTAATTAGAGTCTCTGATGTAGCTCTTTGGGCCACCTGTAATTGCTGGGGATCTGAGTCCTTATGTTGTATTTATACTGCACTTGGAGAAAGGCACAAGCAAACCTTTACTATTTGCTGCCACTTTTGATATCCAAGCAGGCCAGGTTTAGAGAACGAGCTGAAGCTTGTTATGGAACAAGCATCAACAGGACAAAACATGTGCAAAGGATCCTTGCAGAGCACCTATTAACTCTGCCTTTAAAAGACAAACACCCCAACTAAATATCATCTTGGCAAACATTTCAAAAGTACAATGAGAAGCCAGAAGTACAGACTGGTAAACCACGGGACCTGGCAAACTTTGGAGAGATTTGAGATTGAGGCTGATTGAGATTCTTAGATAAACCCGTCCTTGTGACAAAATGCTTTTATTATTCTCAACAAAAAGATTGCTGTGCTACACAGATCAAAGAAATATAAAGTATTTTCATGGAGGAATAACATAGGCTGATGGCGATATGAGTCATCTTTTGTGAATCTGAATTGACCGAGCATCCAACAATGGAGAGAGTAGATTTCTATTCTCTCCTAAGTTGTTTCTACATGATGGCCCTTTTATGATATTTTCCTGGAGATCTTGCTTTTCCTGAGAATTGAGATGAATGTCAAGATGATCCCAGAAAATGTAAAGCAAGAGTCAGATAACATGTGCTTTGGAACACACTGATCCTGGCCGTTTCTACAAAATGAGCATCACCATTTTTCTTTGCATCATTCTTGATTGGTAACCTCTCCAAATAATTGCTGCGAGGGTAATTGTTGGTTATTGGAGTTATACCAGCGTCAAATGGTTACTATTCTTATCGCAAATCGCATTTTTTGTGGATTCATTAGTGAAAAATAGGGACGTTTTGTTGATTTGCAATATACATTTTTACATTTTGTATACATCCCTTTTCTCACTCTCTCTTTTTATCTCCCAGCTTCATCTTCTTGAGTCCGTAAGCCTTTCCACAGCTCTTCCACGTAATGAAGCAGCTAAAGAAACCAAGAATAAATCTCTCTGCTTTTTTCAGCAGGGATGCTTCAGCTGAGGGTGTTTTTATGAAGGGAAGCCAGAAAAATGAAGTCTCCAACTAGCAAAGGTGAGTGACTTGCTGCAGTGTGTCCATCCGTCAGCAACAATCTCACAAGCATCATCCAAGAAAGATGAAAAGAGAGAATAGACCAGTACTCTACCAGTGTTGGCCAGTGCCACAACTGTAAGCTCAGGTGCATGCCTGTATCTGGAAATTCAGATTTTTCTTTCACCGATTTGGCCACAGGTGTTCATCTGCACAATGACACCAAGACTTGGGTGATTTTGGCAAATCCAGGAGCTCGTACTGAGGGTTTTCCAGCTGAAATGAAAATATTTTGGAAAATCATATGGGGAGGCATTGGAAGCTTCTGCAGAAGGATTTAAAGCACCTTATGTGCTTTCAATGTTTTTCATTTCAAGCTCTCTGCCTGTGTCCAGTTTCTTTACCACCTATGCTGATTTCAAGCTACTTCTACTTGATAGTGTTATTACTGGTCTTTTCGAACACTTGATTTAATGCACGTTTGTAGCTAATGATGTACCCACTAAACCCACCGTAATTTTACTGTTGGTTTCAGACCCTTTCTCTGCAACAAAATCTTTAAAAAAAAAAAAAAAGAAAGGCACCCAGAAAATATGTGTAAATACAGGAGACATATTTCTAAATAGCTTTACATTAAATTATTCATATTTTTCATCATGACAACCAGAGATTAGTCCCCAAGAAATCAGTGTTTTCACTATTGATAAACAATGTGATGGTGCTGCTTTTTTCCACACAGTATAAACAACAGTTAAATAACACCTGATATATTGCATGAATTAGAAGTTCCCCCCAAGCCTGATTTCATTCACATTGATAATGTGGTTAAACAATAATTTCCAGAAACTACAACCTTTTAATAAAGATATTCACTGCTGGCAGAAATCTCATCCTGCTCTCTATTGATGCCTTTAGTGCATTTTCTAAAGGTTCTCCGCACTTCGTTACTTAATTATGCATCATGTTTACCGTACTCATTTTACAATTACACGATGACGCAGTTGTAAGCAGCAGCTGCTATGGGAGGCGAGGAAGAACCTCGGTTATCTGATAGCTCCCTTGATTCACTTTTCTGCCCCAGAAATAAGAAGCACCTTTGATTGCTCCTTGTAAAGAGGCGGAGGCAACTCTCTCAAGATATCCCAGCAGCTATTTGTGGTTGTCACTCATGGCAACTGGTTAAAGAGCTGCACAATTTATATTGTTATCTTACTTTGAATGGAGATGCATAATATGTTTATAATGGCTATAGATCTGCCAGACTGTGCTCTGTCCATCAGCTGTGTGTGTCTCCAGATCTAGCGCTGATACGTATTGCACACGTGTGTTCTAACCAGCCGCGGCTCTCTTTGCTGTGGCAAAAATCAGACAAAGGGAGCAGCAGCCTCCCTGCTTCCAGGGGCTTTTAGGGGAGGAAAAAACAGATTTGCAGGAATGTTGTAATAACCCACTGCCAGGCAAACTGCTCTGACGTGCCTGGGAAAAGAGTTGTGATGATAGAGCACCAGCCGTGGCCTTGAGCTCCCTGGTTGATCACTCTAGCACCTCTGGGTAGATCTGGGGCCTCAGCAAACCAGCCTTCAGCCAATGATGGGTATGGCCGAGCAGGGCAGAGGACAGGAATGTCCCCTACATGCAGCACAAGGTGGCTGTGGGACACTTTGTGCCAAGCTGAGCGAACTGGGCAGTTTAACCTGGAGAAAAGGAGGCTGAGGGGAGACCTTATTGCTATCTACAACTACCTGAAAGGAGGGTGGAGCATGGAGGGTGTTGGTCTCTTCTCCCAAGGAACAAGTGATAAGACAAGAGGAAATGGCCTCAAGTTCCACCAGAGAAGGTTCAGATTGGATATTAGGAAACATTTCTTCACAGAAAGGGTTGTAAAGCACTGGAACAGGCTGCCCAGGCCAGTGGTGGAGTCCCCATCCCTGGAGGGGTTTAAGAGATGCCTAGATGAGGCTATTAGGGACACGGTTTAGTGCTAGATTTAGGTTATAGTTGGACTTAAGGGTCTCTTCCAACCAAAATAATTCTATGATTCTATAAGCTGTCCCTGCCGGCTTTCACCTGCATGGTGTGCTGCAAGTTGTGCTGCATGGACCCCTTGGAGATGAGCTCGGCTTCATCACCCAGCATGGGGAAAAGCTTTGATCCCAGTTCAGATACAAGAGTAACAAGCACAAGTTTATTCACCATCAGCACTTCTGGAAGAAGAGATTTGAGGTTTTTTTACTGTCTGTGTGGGTCATTCAGAAATCTCCTGGTTAGAACAGATAACATATAGCAGAGGATGCTCTGTCAGCCACCTGTCACTGTGCTTTATTTCAATCCTTCCTTTTGCACTTGCAGTCCTTTCCACCATGTGTGCCGATACTTCTAGGCAATTCCTGCTTACAGAAGGTAAGACAAATGACCACAAGTGAAACTCGCCCAGAGGCAGATATGGTTTTTCTTACATTAATTAAAGAAATTAGGAGATGATGAAGGCATTGCCACAGGAAATATTTCAGTTTTTATGTCATGGGCTGATAGATTTTGATTTAGAGGAGACATTTTTTAATCCCTCATTGATGGCTTTCAGCGTGTCTCCTTCGAAAAGTAACTAGCAAGCACAAACTACTCACTGAAGTAAATTGTCAGTAGTACTAAAGCTGGGGCTCTTAATTATGCTGGAACACATTGCTCCCTTTTCTTCTGAGGCTTCAAGGTATGCTCAATTGAGAAAACTGAAATCAGAAACCTCATGAAATAACTAACCAAAGCTCCCCATTTGAGAGACCTCAACCTTATCCTCCAGTAACAAAGTGAAATCATCCCTGTTGCTCTCCCACATAGGCGAATGCCATTTTCCCTCAAACTTTTCTGATGTCTCCAAAACCCATTTTTCACTATTTATGATTTTCAAGCCCATTTACATTCCCATTGAATATCAATAGTTGTCCAGAAATACTAAATGGTAATGAAAAAAGCTGAAGGGCGCTCATACATAGAAGAAAAAGGAGACTGAATGTCTTTAATTTGTCGCTTTCCTGTATTAGCAACTAATTTCAAAATTGTGAACATTTCAAACAGTTTTGCAGACACATTTGAAAGACAAGGCTTCACTATATTGACGGATTTCATTCCCAAAAGATAAAACCACGGGGTTTTGTCTGTTTTTCCAAAGACAGAAGCCTTTTATTAGATCATAAATTATTGGGAGGACAGAGTTGATAGACTTCTTTAGGCTGCTAATGTACTTTGAAAGAAAAGGCAGTTTTACACTTCTGCAAAATCGTATTTAAAATATTTATATACCTATCAACGGAGACACTGAGGTAATTCACCTCTGGGTCACAGGTTCACAACCAAACCAGCTCTTTTACATCCAAAACGTGTTGCCTTCTGACAGCCATAGAGTTGCCTAGATTTTTTTGTGTTATAATCCTATTAAGCTCCTTGCATCATATAGCCCTTTTGGATAAAATTTGACAACATTCAGAGGAGAGGCCTTAAACCAGACAGAAAGGAAAATAAAGTTGAACTTTTTGTTTCAGCAAATTTTCAGAATGAGGTGGGTGAGATATCACAGGACCAAGGAGTAACTTCCCTACTAGAGTTAATACAATATGTACTATTAGGAAATGCACTGTATATAGCTCATAAACTAGCTAGTCTGCTGTACACAGAATGCCTGCAGTCTCATAAAATGTTATTCTTTTGCTTTATCTTGTTAGTATAATGTGAAGCTTCATTAAGCCGCCAGATGAATCATATAGTAATTGGATATAATGAATTTAATTATGTAATTTCTTTTTTCATAATGAAACAAAGTCATATTTTACAAACAGGCAAAGTATTGTTTGGAGTTTCAGATTTAAGCTAAGGTTTGGCAAGAAAAGCCCAACTGAGGACTGATGGCTCCTCTTTGTTGTTTTTTTTTTCCTTCTGGTTTTATCTGACCTTCACTGTTCGGATTTGTCCATGCAGAGACCACAACCACATCCGGGCTAATGGGAGACAACTTCGTGTTTATGGTCTGTGGGTGCTGGTGGAAGGTGAGGCACCTCTAGGACATCATCCTCAGTCTGTGTGGTGCAGCCAACAACCAAGAGCGAGTCTTGTGCCCAGAGAAAGCAGAATGGGGATGACCAAGCAACATCACCAGAATTGAGTCTGGCTCAAGATCCAGCATCATCTCTCTGTTACTGGGCAGAAATGGGAGTTTCTTTTTGGTTTTGACCCCAGCAGCTTGCAGGGGGGTGAGAAATCAACACTTCTGCGTTAGGGTCACCCGTCTGCATTACCTGCTGTCGGGACACGCCAATCTAGCAGCTAATAATTAAACAATATCATCTCTAAGGGATGTCCTTTACCCAGAGCCTGATCCTTCTCTTCTCAGGTGCCACCAGTTCCTCTCTGAGATGGAGAGGCTCAGAGTCTCCCAGAGACAGCTCAACATTTCACAGGACGAGGTATTAATGTCAGCCCTTCCCTTCCTAACTCCCTTTAATGACTTTCTGATGACCTGTGCTTATAATACCCTCCACCCTTCTCACTACTTGGCCATTGAGCATGTTCCAAGGAAATGAAACCTAATGATAAAACAGTACTTGAAATATCAACATCCCTGGCCTAATTAGAGCCAGGCCAATGGGCCCTAATTGCATAACTGAAATGCACCCAGTTGAGTTCTTTCTATTGTAACTTGACTACACGTCTCGGCCCTGATTAATAGAGCCAGCGCTGCAAACTAAAATGCAGTTAATTTATTGTAAGTTTTATTAGGCATATAAAAGGAGACCAGGAATTACTAGCCTTTCGTTGCTAGAGATACATTTCATCTATGACTCAGACCAGATTCTTCACAGATTAAGCTTGTTAATTTTACTTATTGCCAACATTCTTCACCGCATTGCTGGAGCAAGAGCCACAGGCTCTTGTCTAGAGCGGACGGTATGAAAAGAACCGGGGGCCTTGGACAACAGTAACATTAACTACTTTGTCCTTTTAATTCATCTAATTACATGCAAGAAAAAAGAAACAGACCATTTGCAGGCTGCCTTTAGTTGCCTTTCTGCAGCGATGCTGAGCCAGTGCTTTTGTAGGCTTTTTGTTGTCTTATTAGCGAGCTTTTGTTCAGAGAGATGGTTAAAGCCATTTTCAGCAGCTAGCGAGATGAAACAGTTTCAATAAGGACACAATGTACTTGTTTAAATTACCTTTCAAAATGCTTGAAACCATTAAGGGGGAGGTGCTACAAATAAAAGTTGGATTTTTTTTGTTATAATGTTTTACCCTAATAATAGCTTTTATTTTATTATAATCCATTAGTTGACAATATTATTCTATAGATTATTAGGCTGCAATTTTGTTATTTCATCACACTTTCAGCACTCACTCACTGAGCTGGAAACCACAAATCTCTGTATAATATGCTTTCAATTTTGTTAAAATCTGTATTTAACCGGTTTGGCTGTGAAACATCTTGGTAGAAAATGTGTTTTTAATTCTGTCCTGATTAGCGTAACAGTTGACAGGGCTGAGTAGTGACATGATGGTATCTTATTTTCTGCTATTCCTACTGTTACCTTTTCCCTGCCAGATTTTATTTATTATTTTCACTTCTCCAGAGCTAACAAGTCCAAGTGTAATCTGCAACTTCCACTAAAGGGAATTTATCCCTTGTTGAATGAACATCACAGTTAGAAAACCTAATTAAAAAGAGCTGATGTTCCTGGTTTGCTGGCAGGCTAATAGTAATGTTAGGCTTTGGAAAAATTTGGTGCCTACAGGTAAAATAAGAGTTTATTTAGCATTCAGCGGTCACAAACAGAAGGTGATTCAGAACTGTAGCTGGGAAAGGCTGGGAAATAAGGCAGGCAAGCCTTCTTGGTCAATGTGGTGAAAAAGGTAATATATTTTCCTGTTTCACATTTTCTGTTTACTTACCTAAAATTGTGCTAGCACAGTGGCTAGGGCAAAAAGCTGAGCTTTCTTCAAGACGTGGCTAAAATTCAGAATGTAACTCTATCGATAAGAATTTACAATCACTTTTTAATGTACATATTTTTTTCTAATTCTTGGAAGTGAACTTAGTGCTGAGGAAAGATTTCTCATGCAGTGTGCAGAGCTGCACAACTGGCAAGCCAGGACAGGCCAGCGAGGACAAATTCTTTCGATTCCGTGGCTGCCCTGGCTGCAAATGGTGTCACCTGGTGTAGACTGGAAACTTTGACATTTATGCTGCATTTACACCAAGCTGGGTCTAATTGACCTCCACCCGTGGTGTCAAAACCTCTTCTCATACTTCTCCAATCCCTTCTGCTGGTTTTGCTGTGTGTCGTGGAGATTCTACGTGTGGGGCTACGATCACTGTGTGGTTAGATCAGCCCCATGGGTACCCTATATTGAGATGCACCTTGAAAATGAGATCCGCTGTTGTAAACTAAAGAGAATGCAGGCGGGCCGGGCACTGAGCAAGCAAGGAGAAAGGCTACAGGAGCTGTGCCCAAATCTACTTCAGGATACTAGACCCTGTAGAGATTATTTTCAACCATTCGTATTCTTCCTGTGTTTTCTTGTCTCAAACAAATCAGGCAAATACAGTATTTATAGTGTCATTTATGTCTATTACGACAAGATTTTATAGTCACTTTCCCAATGAAACAATCAGGAACATTCTAGTGGTGGATTCTGGCATCAAGGAAACACCACAGAGTCATTCACAGTGGTTCTTGGCAAGCCCAAGGATTTGCTCACACAGAACAGACTGCAGAATGAGGACCTGGGACACTGGATAAATATGTATATAAAATGTGTCCCGAAATTCATTGAGAATGAGAGAAAAACAGATCCATGCTCTAAGGACTCATTTAACTGGCTCAGACCATGTAAAGTCACATTCCGCATGTAAAACAATTTATATCCAAACTTATTTCTTATTGTGAGAAGATGCTTGGCCCCACAGATTGCCAACACTCTAACACTTAAGTTGTGATTTAAAGGTGTCGATTAAGGAATTGTAAGGACCGAGTGCAGCTTTGCCTGCACAATGAGCAAATCGTTGCCTTGGTCCAGGAAAAAAAAGTGAATGTTTGACTAAAGTTGAACAAATGTAGGAAAAAATACCCTGGCCTTTGAGCACACAGAGGATGGATCAGAGCCTTAGCTCATGCGTGTTTTGTGCATTTGCTAAGCTGACAGCTGACTCCGTGTATCCTGAACGTGAGTACAGTTTATCTTCCGCAGCAGTCATAAGAGAAATATTTTTAGATAAGGAACGGTGGGAAGCCATGTTTCCTTATTACCATTTATTTTCCTCAAGCAAAACTGGAATGGGGTCACACATGTTCATGTTTTGTGAATTAAAATCTTTGATCCTCTTGTAGATGTGCCCAGTGCACGCAGTGAGTTTCTGCTGTGGTGTGTTTTAAGAGGTTGGATGGATTCGTTTGCGGTGAGATTTAGTGCCTTCTTCCAGTGCACTGATTTGTACACACTGGCTCTTGAGCACGAATCTGAAGCCACAAAAAACTATACCCAGTTAGATACTTAACTCTCTAGCTGAACAATCCAATTGGTGAGTAATAAATTTATAGGTATACTCTGTGTTTTATGGATTTTAAGAGAGTTTTTCTTTTCCTCGTATTTTTCACTACTTCCAGGCAAACCAGAATATAACCAGTGAAAATGAATTCTTCCATAAAATTATTAACAAATCAGAAAGTGCTCGTAGCCTGTTATGTCTGAAATTGCTGGTGTGATTTATAATACTTGTGGAGATAATGTAATGTTCCACACATTGTCTTCCAAAGAAATAAAAAACTTAAAAGCATGCTTGGAATCATGAATATGCTAAGTCTGTGTGCGACTTATGGCAACTACAGGAGACTAACAGTAATTTTTATTCTCTACAAAATGAAACTCATTTCTTTTTAATGGTAATATGTTTGCTTAAAGTGCATCTCTTCAGGCAGACAGAGGAAAAACTATAGAGACCTCACACAAACAGCTCTTTTGATATTCTTTCTGATAAGGCTACTCTTTTAGAGAACAAAAATTAAGTTTGGCCGCACATTGTAACATCCATGTGTTTGACCATTGAACGCAATGTGTGGCCATTAGAAATAAAAGAAAAATCAATAGGGTTTCATTAAAACAGCAGGCAATCAGGGCTACGGCACTAGCTTAATTACAGTTTCAGTAGCATTTGCTTTAATTGGAAAGAATAAAAGAAGTGAAGTGGAGTGAATGAAGAAATTAGCATATCTATCACTGTTGTCACATTGTACTGTGGCCTTAAAGCACTCTTTGCTCTTTAGTATCCCCGATACTTTGTGAGGCCCTGAAAAAATACGGAAAGGCAATTAGCAAATAATCAGACTGCACCTTTGCAGGATTCTAATGAAAGATCTTTATAATGTTGGCAATGTATTTTTTCATCTTTATTTTACCCAGCAGATATAATTTGCATCAGTTGCACGCGTACAGCATTGTGCATACATATGTATAACCAATAGAAGGAGGAGGGTTCTATACTGTATGTTTGATGGTTTCCAGTGGGAGTTATCCTGCAGACTGCTGTCACACAAAAAGTCCTCTTCGTAGATCAGGAACCTTCAACAAACAGGTCACTGCCCAGGCAACTTAGTAAAGAGGCAAGAAATGAAGTTGGGACAAACAACAGTGTCTCCTGAGCCTGTGGCAGGGGCGGCAGGAGGGCACATCCAGATTCCTGCTGCCCTCGGCCATGGACCAGTAAGAATCAACAATGTCATGGCCCCAACTACCCCTTAGTCCCCTGCAAAAGTAGAGGATGCACAGCTGATGCCCTGTAAAATCCACCACCAGGCTCCAAGCTGGCTCTTGGTGGCCCCCCAGGACTTGTGTGAGCTTCAGGTCTGGACCTAAGCCAACAGCTACTCCACGTGGAGAAGACAAGCCACCCCATCTGATCTTTTGTGACCATTCCGGTCAGCAACAGAACTGGCAATCTGAGAGTGACACCGTCCACGGGACATGCGTTCGGGCTCCTGCTAAACCAACCTTAAAAGCTGAAGTTATCAAAGATATTTCTTTACAGGCATTTTCATTTTGTGGATTCATTGTCTGTCAGCAACCAAATCAGATCTGGGGCAGTCCATTTCATGTCTATCTTACCCTGTCAGAATTAGGAATAAAACTCTTCCTTCATGCTTACAGAGATCAAGCACTAAAGTGTCATTTTTACCTCTTCTCTGCAGACATCTGTTGAGGCCAACAGCTACACTAAAGCTCAGCTAATATTAGTGAGGTCATAGGTAGGCCAAAAATTATGTAAAAGAGCTAATATATTATTCTCACTACTCCTGAAAATTTAATTCGAATGTCAATTATCGTCTTGTTATTAAATCGTTCATAAAGCAATCATGACTTTCATGGATTAATTCACTCCTTGAAATTATTATGTGATTATTTGGGGGGAAAAATATTTGTATTCAGGGATTGTTCATGAATGATTCATTACAATTCATTTTGAATATTTTGACAAATTTTACTCGGTATTGTGCATCCCATGTCTTACACAATGCTCAATAAATACATGCTTTTGCATTTTTTTTAACCTTTTTCTTCTCTCTGTGGCGTAAGAACTCAGGTTTCTCTGAGATATATCACATTTCTATAACTGTCATTTCCCAACTTCTTAAAGGATTTTGTAGAGTATGAGGGCTCCAAATGCATATGCAAAGCTGGGATGTTTGGATAACATTGCACAAAGACACACCGGAGATCAGGGAGCAGAATGTGGACCAAAATTCTGAGAGTGAAAAACATGGGACAGCACCTATGCTTGTAAAGATAAAGAAATGCCTAAATTTGCAGGTAGGCGCTGAGACCAATTTAGATCATCCTCTCAGCAGTGGATGGTGTCAAACTCAAATCAAAAATCAGTGTAAATTAGGCACCTGCAGGGTACAAGTCTAAGTCAGTTGGCAGTTGCAAGCTTGCTTGTGAAAATATAATGTGTTCACTATTTCCATCTTCTTTTCATGGCCCTACCTTTATGAAAAAAAGAAAAAATCAAAGGAGTTGTAAAATGGGGAAAGACACCAAAAATACTAGTCGTTTTCAGAACTGTAAAAGATTTCTTAATGGGCAAACAGTCCTGTGGTTCGTACCAGATTACTGCAAATCCCTGAAGTTCACCATCGTTCTCTCCCAACTTGAGGACCAAAACTTCTATCCCAAAGTCACTGGTGGAGCAGCTGTCCAGGAGCTCTGAAACACCAGAAGATGGTGACATGAGTACAAAGACATGGAACCAGCTCCCCAGAAAGGAGCTGGAAAGAAGGCAGTGCAGGGAGACAAAGGTTTTGATAAACTACTACAAACAAACGTGAATGGAATTAATTGCAGGTTTGATGCTGTTTTAAGCACTGTCGAATAAAGCATCCCTTTACGCAGCTACTATTGAATTAACTTCCTAAAGTTACTGCAAATGCCTTTTGGCCAGAGGATTCTTGAAGGGCAGAAATATATTTATGGAGTGGAAACCCAATTTGAGGAGGAACTTCCACGGGCACAAACAAATGCCTCAAACCAGTTTGGCAGTACGTGATAACTATTTGTAATTAAAGGTTAAAGTATACTTAAACCAGTTTGGCAGTTAAAAACAATTTTAATTGAAAATATACATTTGTAATTGCAAATGGAAAGATTTCCTGTAATAGCAGTAACAGACCCATTTTCTAATAAGATGAACAATACAGTTGATGACTGAAGCATCTGTATATAGTTACATACAGCATTTCTGTACTGCAGGCTGCCAATTTATTTCAGCAGTGAAAAGCTTGATTTATTGTTTGTAGCATTACCATCTGTTGTAGTTATTACAGAAATTATATATAAACCAGTTAGTAAACACTTTGCCCCATTGTCTGTTGTTTTGATAATCACCCATAATAACATCTAGCATCAATATGGTCTTTAAACCCGATTTGGGAGTTAATGGAATAAGAGGAGGCAGTCAGTATATGCACCAGGGTAATGTCATTAGGAATGTTTGTGAAGAACAAATTAAATCAGTTGTAAATTGTGCTCTCAAGTCAGCCAGAAAACCAGTCTTGTTCAGGAGAAGGGATTTATATTTTAACCTCGTGCAGAAAATGTACTTAAGCAGATTAAAATAAAATAGGGACTTCGTCGATGGATGTAAATGGTAATTGCTGGAGCTCTAATGGCTTCCTGTTGGCTATGTCATGCAGTGGGCACAGCTATTTTAAAGTTAACCAGTGCTTGAGGTCATACTTTTACAGATTCAGTCATTAAATAGGACTAGACATGTCACTAAATGGCTGATTATTCAAATGATGAGCCTGCTCAAAAGTTACCCATCTCATACGCTGGACAGAGGATTACAAAAAAAAAAAAAAAAAAAAAGGTAGAGTTGAAATAAAATAAAGATGAAATGAATTCAAGCGTAAGTCAATAGAAGCATCTGAATGGGGTCTCATTTGTTTTGGATGGCAGGCTCTGCTTTATATCAGTTTGTAGCAGTTGGTTAAATTATTCACGCTGGGCTTTTTCTTGTGTACAAATAGTTTTATGTATCAGAAGTGTAGTCTCAATAAATTATCATACACTGAAGTATTATCTGTATGAGAAGTTGTACAGGTTGTAGGTATATGAGAAACAGATTTATTATATACTGGTGCGATTTATTATGTGCCTGTGACCATTTTACTTGCCCACCTACATGTCAGCAGTGTAATGTTGTTCTAGCATCATTTTAGTGATATACTGAAAAGCCGAATGCAGAGTTTTCTGAAGACTCTGGCTGCATGAACCTTTTCTTCCAAAACAAAATATCACCTCTCATAGCTAATCTTCTCCTTGTTTCATCTGCACCAAGGATGATCAATATGGTCTTGTTTATAAGTGAAATATTAAAGGTAGTCTGAGTTCCAGTCATATTTGAATTAGTAAAAATGGGAAATGTCAGGCTAAAAATAAGGGTATTCAGAGATTGGTAGGTAAGAAATAACCACTAATATTTAAAACACAAACAATACCTTTGCACAGTTGCTATTAGTAGATTGACTTCTCTGACAGGGCACACGAGCTTTAGATCTTGCCAAGGAAAAACGGAGAGGAGAGAGTTGGTTTCCAGGGCTGAGGGCATTCCAAAGAAATCCTGCCAATGTCACCTCCTCACCGTGCCATCAACCTGGTGAAGATTCCTTCACCGAGTGAACTGAGAAGGAAAGAACTGTCATGGAGAGAGGTTCTCCGAGCTTTATGATCAAAACCAAGAAATTCTCTCTGCCTAGAAGCGTCCAGGCTGCCCGTGAAGACCCCGGGGCAGAGCTGGTACGTGCTGCTGGAGGAATGGATGGGAAGATGTGCAAAATCCAGATGTTCAATACCAGGCTGAGCTTCTGAGCAAGGGCTGGAATGATTCAGAGAACATAAATATGGGGTTTGCCTCACAGAACTTACAAAACATGAAGAGACACAAAATCAAAGGGGAAAACTGTAGTGTTCAATGGTCTGGGGAGAAACTGTTGGGGATTCAGCTAAGGAAAAAAATGAGGGATGAAACCTGCTGTGCAGGTGGGAATTAGCAAAAGAGAGAGAGAGGGGAAAAAAAAAAAAAAAGGAATGTATTTGGAATATGTTCTGTATGAAACAACTTGAGGGAGAGAGTATTTTTCACAAACTAATACAATTATTTTAATTAAAAATCCTTAAAATATTAATAGAAAGACTCTGAAGGCAGAGTTAATTATAGCTGTGCCACTCACACGGCTGTAGTTAAGGCTCTGTCAGGATCTTCGTTATGAATGCTGGTTTTTTGAGAGGTAATAACTCAGTCAGCCCAAATTTCCTAATGGATAAAACTTCATGTTGAAGTTCTCAACATCAGCGTGAATTTTTTCTTATGTTTCCTTTGTTGGCTATATTTCTTAATCGATTTGGTTCTTTCAGAGGAATGTAAAGACACCACTTTTGAATGCTTGCATAGACGGTTAAAAGAGTCAAAGCTACTTCAGTTTCATTTTTCCCACAACCAAGGGCTGTACTCAGATGCAAGTGGGACTGTAGACTCTTTGGCACAGATCTTATGCATTGCAGGAGTAAAATATACCTTTTATTGTTTGCATTAACATTTTTCTTGATTTCTTCTTAGGAATTTAAAATTAAAGACCCTAAAAAATAGCACCTCTCACACATGCAGAAAGAAACTGTTGGTATGTAGCAGTAAATTTAATGCACAAAACATCCTCCACATTTATTTCTTTTTAATTTCACATAAGTTTCATTCACTTCTGCAGATGAAGGGGCTTTGTTATTTTCCCACCAAAAAAAAAAAAGGTACAAGATAAATTTATGTCACTCCTGAAAGCAAAACGTGCTGATAAATATCAGAATTCCATTCTTTGCCTAAACTCAGCCATTAAACCACTTTCATTCTGGTGAGAGATCTGGCTTGCATACACGATATTAGTGTGAAAATTACCCTAAATACGAATGTAACATCATTGCTTGCAGGCTAATGGCTAATATTGTATGCAGTGGAAAAAAAAAAAAAATCATTGCCTGCATGTTTACTATGTCATTTGCGTTTGTTCTGCTGGCTGATTTTCATAGCGTATTACAGCTGCTGAGGGAGAGGAGGAACTGGAGAAAATGCACATAGTTTTGTTGCAAGCATCATTCTATATCCACACAATACTGTTACCTTGTACTTTGTAAAGATATCTGCCAGCAGGTAGAAATGCATTCCTTTCTCGCTACTATATAGGATTATTTGGTAACCATTTAATGAAAGATTGCAATATGCTAGTAGCAGAACATTTTTTCACCTGCTGGGTAGTTGTTCAACTCAACCTACTTAAAGAGATGGGCTACCATGAGAACACAAAGACACAGCCTTGAATAGCCTATCAGTGATTTTTTTTTAAACAATATCTATCCCAGTATTATGCAGTCACTGTAGTTATTACAAAGTAAAGCACGGACACTCCACAAGTTTGAAATGTGAATGTTGTAATAAGAAAAAATTACATTTGTTTCGTTTTCTGTCCTTGTTACTTTCTTCCTTGTGATAATAGATTCAGATTTTGTGCCATTATCTGGTCTTATTAAAGGAAAGTGGTATCAAATTTAATACTTCCTATATAAAGTAAGAGAGCACCTGCTCATAAAATGTATTTTCCATGCACCTCGCAAAATACAGGGAAATTAACAAAATGGCTCTTCTATATTAGAACAAGGGCACAACTGTTACTATCTGTATAAGATTGATTTTGATGAAGATTATAGGAATGGTATTTGTCTGACAATGCCGAGCACTCAAAATTTATCCTTTTTGTGTTTTTTTTTTATTCAAAATTGTTCATTCTTAATGTGACATTGCAAGAACTATTTTTCTAAATTATAGCTTTTTTAATATAGGTTTTAGAAAGTACATTTATGTCAGAATTTTTTTCGTATATAGTGTCCTGGATTGCTTTATCACATAGACATGATGTACAAGACTAGACCCTTAATGTGTGAGATGATGTAGCCTTTATTGGATAAAACACATGCTAACCTGGAAAATGGGACGTGTATCATCAAATCAAGATGTGCATTATGCATGAGACTCCTCAGTTTGGAACAAGACCATCAGCTAGAGCAAAATGTATCCGTCCCTGATAACGGGAGCATTTTAACCAAACCAAGGTTTCACCTTTTTCTCTTGCAAGGTGCCTGCAACCCCATGCTAATGAGATTTTTAGTCATACAAAAGCCAGGCTTACTGACCAGCCCTTCCAGACCAAAATGCTGTTGAACATTTGCTCCTCACCATGATGAAGCATCAGGGCAAACCACCACCTGCATCCATTGCTTCTCAGGTGACATCAGGTCCATCCAACCTTGCTTCTCTCCTAGGGATGATTAGACCCATTTCGTATTGCCTGCCCAAGAGTTTTCATGGCAGACAAGACTGGAAGCCAATTACACCACTTTGAAACCTCCGGAAGAACCTTCTTGCTTAGCGGAATCACCGATGGCTCTGTTA
Organism: Caloenas nicobarica; assembly: GCF_036013445.1. Classification (NCBI taxonomy): domain Eukaryota; kingdom Metazoa; phylum Chordata; class Aves; order Columbiformes; family Columbidae; genus Caloenas; species Caloenas nicobarica. The sequence continues at coordinate 4,622,042 of NC_088251.1, forward strand.
AATCACTTCTCTTGTAGTGATGGAGAGATGAAAGGGACCAAAGCTGGAGATCAGTCTCTGATTCATAGTTGCAGCAGCAGGAGATGCAGGGAAAGGGAGAGAAACAGGTCAGGAAAGGAGGAGAGGTGATGAAGTATGCGCAAATTCTGAGTTTGAATAGGTGATCTAAGATGAGGTTTCTGACGGTGTTTCTGCATCTGAGTCATAAAGCTAAAAGGTTTTACAAGATGGCAAGAAGCTTTTAGCCATTTTTTCCCTCCAAAAAATTATTGCAAGGGTATATGGCATCACAGCATTGCCCTGCCCATCCCTTATATCTGGTCCAAGTAACGGTTCTCCCAACTCAAATGAGAAGTGCTACTTATTTACATCCATAACACATCGCTGTTTGGTAATGTCAGGCTCTGGGATTCAGGGCAACAAAGTGCAATGCATATTGTATTTTATTGGTGATTGAAATAGAGAAAAATGGTTTCTTTTGAATTAGCTGGTCCTGGCAGGTTGCAGGCAGCCAAGCTTGAAGGAAAAGATGAAGTGAACACTTCTTGGACCACATCACTCTTTTAAATATAGCACACCATTAAGTCCAGCTTGGTTTTACATTCTTGCAACATGACTCTTGTTTCAGTTATTTACTTCTGTTTCCACATAAACGTGGGAATTCATAATCCACGGATACCGCCTATCCATTGCACTGTACTGAAACAGCGTGTGCTGAACTCTTGAACTGTAAAATGTATTGATTATTGTTTCCTTTTGTAATTTTTATTTACTCACAGGAAGATTGCTCTTTATTACTCTTCTCAGCATTTCCTTTATATATATATATTGTTTCTACTGTAAGGCCCAGACTCAGGTCCACAATTAAGAACTTCCGTGCAAAGAGAACAAAAATCTTGTCTGAGCTGCAGTTACTCTAGAAACCTCAAACTGCAAATGCTTGCAAGAAAGAGTAAATATATGCAAGATGCTGATTACTCGCACGTGCAAGTGATTGTAGGTCCTAGTCCAACAGGAAATAACAGCAGCAGAAGAGAACTGGAAATTCTCAGGGTGAGTTATTTGACAATTTTACCATAGCAGTGTTGCTAGTTACTCTGTAAGGGAGCTGTGGAATTGTCTTAAATAAATTGAAGATTTCCAGGATATTGCTGCAAAACAATGGGAGAAATTTGTAAGCTATTGACTGCTTAAATCTCATCTATCGATGCCCCATTGCACTGCCAGAATGAGAGCCACAGACAAACTGGCAAGGCTTAAACTGTTGTTATTATTATGCAGAAGCTCGGTTTTGACTTGGTTAACCATGATAAGCAGGATATACCTGCTCTTGTAAGGATACCGACATGCTACCATTTCTTATAAAATGCTTCCAGATTTGGAATGGCGTAAAACCTCTCCATGTGCTCTCTGCTAAAATGCCAATTAGTGACACCAGATGTGGTAATTGTGCAGAGGATTTAGCTAAGGCTGACCTTGCCTACTGTTCCCCAGGCCAACAAATACATCAACAGAGGGATCTTACACTTTGTTTTTGTTCAGTATCAGGAATGAACTTGTAGTCACGAAACAATTTCATTAAGAAAGCTTTAACGATGATTTCACATTAAAGGATTGTTTAATTTTTACAAACATGGGGAAATGTTTTAAAAAAAACAATAACCAGGCACATCTTTGGCTATGTTGCAAATCTGTAGTTCACACTGATGGTGACAGAGAGTTTAACAGTATCTACAACACCGCCAAAGCTTGTCTTGTGACCCGGTGATGTAACTGATCCTCAAGAACATGAAGCAAAACCAAAGCAAACCCCTCAGATAGATTGTGCAGCTCACCTGGACTTGTTCCACGAGTAAATATTTTGGGATGTTTGCTTTGGCTCAAAACCAGCCATGAAAAAAAAATTGACCAAATTCACTGTTGGTATTAAATAAGTGCGATTCCCTTGGGATGACTGTAACACATCATTTTTTTCCAAGAATTTAGGAACTGCCCCTGTGTCACCAAATACCTCTTAACAGACAGCTATGTGAATTATAGACACCACACTGTTATATTTTACAGACTTATGAACTCTCAGGCATAAATAATTATACAAGCAAAGAATCAGAGAATCGGAGAATTTAGGTATATCAAAACCACGAACACATGACAGTTAGACCATAGAAAAACAGGAAAAGCAAAAACAAGGGACAAAAGATAAGGCATCTCCTCCAAAACAAAACGTTGGTCTCCATTCATGCTTTCTTATGAGAACATATCGCATCAGATATCACAGTTGCATAAATATCAATTAAAATTCCAGATTAATTTAGTTCTTTGTTACCAACTCCATCCACAGGAATCACGCGGATGCTGATTTGGATCGCAGAAAGAATTGAATAAACTGGCCACTGAGTTTAATTGACTTGTAACCAGGCCACAACTCTAAAAAAAAAAAAAAAGCTGCACAGTCCTAAAAATGTAAACATATGCTGTATTTTATAGGATCAATCACAGTTACTACCTTTAATAAATGATCCAGCTCCATCTCTGACTAATAAGTTTATAAATCTGGCAAATTTCACCACCATGGCAATGAACAGACATATGTGAAGAAACCCCAGCTTCTGGCTAGGTTTGTGTCTGAGATAAACAACGGGGCTTGTCCCCCTGCCAAAATCCATTTACTCACACTCACTCACATATACACAACCAGCCACAAATGTACTCTCAACACTCGGGGAAAAACAGATTTAGAAATTGTCTGTCTGGAGAAATAATCCCAAGCAGCTCTTGCAGAGCAGCAAATTCTCCAGGGCTCTCTCGTCCCATTCTGCGGACACTCGCACTCCAATGGCTCCTTCGAGCTCCTTTGGGGAGTTCGTGATGCTAAACTGCACAAAAAACTACTTTGAGTGTGGTATTAAAGTATCTAAACTGGGAGTTACTGAGCAATCATCATCATGCTTGAAATTTAAACCCCACCCTTGTTCCACACTCACTCCCTTGTATACACCAGCTCTTCTTATTAAAAAATATAGCTCTAAGCGATGCGGGGGGAAGACACATTATTCCAGAACAAGGAGCTCAATTGATTTTATCTGGACTTTTGACAGATTTTAAGAGCAGTGTTTTCAAAGCCATAAGTTTATTTTCCTTTCCTTTTTTTCAGATAAAATCTGTAGTCCAAGAAAAAGCAGAGATGGGCTCCTCTGTTTACCTCGAGCTGATCCAGAAGCCATGTAAATATGTCAGTTCACATCTTTTTTCAGTAGCTGAGCCCAGCCAGCAGTTCAGGTAAACTTAGATGAACCATGCTTTGCTCCTGAAGTCAGGATTTGGGGGTTTGTGTTCATCTTCAACATCCAGTCCTCCTTTTACACATGCTGCAGTCCAAAGAGACCCATATCAAATGGCTGCAGAGTAGCACGTGGTCACAGAATCACAGAATCCCAGAATGCCAGGGACTGGAAGGGACCTCGAAAGCTCATCCAGCCCAATCCCCCCGCCGGAGCAGGAACACCCAGATGAGGTTACACAGAAGGTGTCCAGGCGGGTTGGAATGTCTGCAGAGAAGGAGACTCCACAACCTCCCTGGGCAGCCTGGGCCAGGCTCTGCCACCCGCACCGGGAAGAAGTTTCTTCTCATATTTAAGTGGAACCTCCTGTGTTCCAGCTTGAACCCATTGCCCCTAGTCTTACCATTGGTTGTCACTGAGTAGAGCCTGGCTCCATCCTCCCGACACCCACCCTTTATACATCTGTAAACATTAATAAGGTCACCCCTCAGTCTCCTTTTCTCCAAACTAAAGAGCCCCAGCTCCCTCAGCCTTTCCTCACAAGGGAGATGCTCCACTCCCTTCATCATCTTCATGGCCCTGCACTGGACTCTCTCCAGCAGTTCCCTGTCCTTCTGGAACTGAGGGGCCCAGAACTGGACACTATATTCCAGATGTGGTCTCACCAGGGCAGAGTGGAGGGGAAGGAGTCTTTCATGACTGTATTTCAGATCCACCTTTGTTGTTTTCTCCAGCGTCTCCAGGCTAGCACCAAAAACCCAAGACCTAATTTTATGTCCTTCTTATTTCTCTTGTTGCATTTGATGCTATAAGAGGGTTTGCCATCCATCACATTCCCAGCAGTGTGAGGAACCCTTTCCAATGGACTCTGAGGATCTTCTGCAGGTGTTCACATTGCCGTGAGCCTGCTTTCCTATCAGCTGCTATCCCCAGTCCCAACCTCTAACAACAAGGAGGTGCAGCAGCACTCTTCAATGCTCTGCATTTTATTTCCAACATTAGGGATTTCACAAGAGCCAAAAACCATCTGACACCCTCGTTGCCGCAAGGGAGAGGATAAAGACCAGGAAAGCCTGTAATATTTCCACTACCAGATTTATGGAAAGAAAATAACACATGACCTTTATGATTCTGTCATTATGAGCCACTTTTCAGGGCAGCTTCAAGAGAATATCTGAACAGTTCTTTGCTTTTCTACCTGAAATAAAACACTACCAAATTTCTAGTCTTCAAAGTAGACAAGTAAATTTACTTTATCCAAAGGCCATTGAGCAGGACATCAGCACAGTGCCTTCAGCTAAATGAGTTTCCCAAGTAAAACGAATACTCCTAGTACCAATGAATCACACCACCAGATGTGCCATTTGGCCAGGAGGATCATTGCTCAGTTTCAAGACCATTTCTGATGTTATTTTCTTGAGTTGACCAGCTGAGCAGGCACCAGCCTGACAAATTTGGGGATCCTCTAAACTGTGCTGCCAGCAAACTTGCACAGCAAGTTTCAAAGCAAGTTTAATTCTGCAGCGTTCCCTTGTTTTGGTGCTTTTAGAGATTCCAGCAGGCAAATATTTGCCTTGCTTGCTTGTTGAGCAACTTTAAACATCCAGGTGGTGGCCATCGTTGTCTTCCTCCCTTCCTCCTCCTCTGTGGCATTTTTCAAAACTTCGTGCAGATTTTGACAGTTTGATTAACAGATTAACGAATGGAGGCATTCAGGTAAGTATGCACTAAACTTCAATCACCTGCTTAAAACCTTCCTTAGTAACAGACTTTTCAGTAGTCAATAAAGAGGAAAAATAGCCCTAAGGTTTCAAGTTGCCCAATATGCAATTAACACCATCTCTTAATTTATTTGTGTATTTCAGAGGTATATTTTAAGGAATTTTTTTGCTTGCTTGCTTTTTTCACAGTTCAAAACATGGACTACGAAATGCAGACACAGCCTTTAGCTTTAGGTTGTGCCCAAGCAGCTGATAGTGGGATGCACAGGCACTGCTCCTTGTGGCAGGAGAGCCAGAGCAGCCAACATCTGCATTTCTTATTTCTGGCCTGACTTCACCAAAGCTTTAAAATAGGAAGCGTTTCTGCAGCTATTAACAAATGAATAAATAAATAAATAAATAAGAAAAATTCTATAGCAATTATCTACTGTAAGAATAATATTAACAGATTTTTTAAATTGACAGTTATGGGTGAGCTATGCTGACTTTTCATTACTTCATTGTAAGGTGCCTTGAGGAACTTGCAACAAAACACACTATAAATTTTGCCACACTCTCCATCTTCTGCAGATTGACTCACTACTACTATTTGAAGTCCTGTCAAAGCATGTTCATAACAATACAAGCGGATTCTTTTTAGTTCTTCCAACTTGAAGGCCTGGTCAAGGGCATTATTTTCAATCTTTTAGTAAAAGAGTAGCAGCTGCCTGTCTTGTCTGTGAATAGGTGGGTGACATCCAAAAGAGACTGAGCCTCTCAGGAGAGCTCATCCCACTTACTTCAACCACCAAGAGGCAAGTCAAGCCCTCATAACGAAGAGTTTGGGCTCACAGGGCTCTCCCTTGGCTTCCTGCTCTGGGACAGGGTCCCAGATGTCCCATGGGCACCTACAAGCCTCAGACAGAAAATTTTGTCCTGGGTAGCCTTGGTCTGGCTGTTGCAGGTACCTACCTAGTCCCTCAGGCCATTCCTGCCCCAGGGACTCAGGAATCAGTGCTCCAGGTTGTTTTCCTATCCTCAGACTCCAGGACAAGGCTCCAGAGATGTGTAATACCTGGGTAGGATGGATAAGTCTCCCGTGTTTTCCCACAAGTTTTCTGTTCATCTCAGTTTCCTTCTTTCTTCTCCTCTTCTTCTCTTCTGTTCTCTTCTGTTCTCTTCACTTCTCGTCTCTTCTTCTCCTCTTCTCTTCTCTTCTTGTCTCTTCTTCTCCTCTTCTCTTCTCTTCTCGTCTCTTCTTCTCCTCTTCTCTTCTCTTCTCATCTCTTCTTCTCCTCTTCTCTTCTCTTCTCTTCTCTTCTCTTCTCTTCTCTTCTCATCTCTTCTTCTCCTCTTCTCTTCTCTTCTCTTCTCTTCTCTTCTCTTCTCTTCTCTTCTCTTCTCTTCTCTTCTCTTCTCTTCTCTTCTCTTCTCTTCTCTTCCCTTCCCTTCCCTTCCCTTCCCTTCCCTTCCCTTCCCTTCCCTTCCCTTCCCTTCCCTTCCCTTCCCTTCTCCTCTTCCCTTCCCTTCCCTTCCCTTCCCTTCCCTCCTCTCCTCTCCTCTCCTCTCCTCTCCTCTCCTCTCCTCTCCTCTCCTCTCCTCTCCTCTCCTCTCCTCTCCTCTCCTCTCCTCCCCTCTGTAATACAAGAGGACACCCAGATCGGTGGAGTACAGTGTTTTCTAGCACCAATATCTATGTATTTTCTCTGTAAAACCCCTGCAGCTGCTGAGTATGAGCCGCCTGACCCTCCTGGCAGCCGCTGTTGCTGAGCACATCACAGGTTCCCTGCCTGATTAATACCCCGTGACAGAGCAGGGCAGGAAAGCTGGATGTGTGGGAGTTCACAGATGGATATTTTTGTTATTTTAATTTGCTCGGTGACAGCTTTCAGAGACCGTACACCAGCAAAAGCCTCTTTCTGCGATAGTTGGAAGAGTCGAAAGTGAAAACCTTTTCAATTTTTACAACCTTGCCTCTGTGGCAGGCTAAGTCATTTCAGAGACTTCCTGGGCAATTTGTCTGGGATCAGGCTATTTCCCCAAGCATCCAGAAAAAAAAAAAAAAAACTTTTGGTTTTTGTTCAGCAGGTTCACAAACAACATGAAAAAAAGCCACCTGAAAAACAAGCACATCACTAACACCAAGCAAAGAAGTTGCAAAAGAGATAATGCAAAGTGGTAGACCTTAAAAAAAGAAAATACATGCAATCTTCTCAGCAGCAGTTATTGCCTCATCTTAACATTTTTATCTCAGTCTTCAAAGCTCCAATACTTTCATTTTCATTTCACATCACCAACATTCGGTTTGTGTTTCTTTTTAGCCACTGACTGATATATTAAAACTTCTCTATATATTAAAGCATGTCTATAGGCATGAATATGGATGTCCAGAGGGCAAAAATAATAACTTGGGCAAATAAAGAAGAAGGTTAGATTATGTAATTTCTTATCATTTCTGTTTGATTTTAATAATCATCACAAGTAATTAGAGTCTTTATATAACTTCAGTTTTGGAACAAGTGTTTAAACTTGCATTTGTCATTAAAGAACTGAATCTCAAATGCTTACTTGGGCAAAACTTAGGTAAGTTTTGGCCAACCCCAGGAGGGCTACCGGCCACATTGCCCAGTCTGTCCCTCCCTGAAGTCACAGCTGGATTCTGTGTCATCAGTTTTATAATTTCCAGGCAGCCCAACACTGTCCTAAAGCAAAAAGAAAGCCTTATGCAGAACCTCCCCTGGCTTTACTGCCAAACTCTTTCCTCAGTTTCAATCACAAAGAACTTCAAGAACAAACTTAACTTTTCTAAACAAAAATAATTTCATCATTTTGTGTGGCATTAACACCCTGCTATTTCTATATGTTATCTATATTTTTCTTGTTGACATTCAACCAATTCAGAGCTAAAAATCCATCCTGCACTTTTTCTGGGGTCGTAAATCATAAAAAGGTTATATTTTATGAAAGCTGAAGCTGAGAAGTAAACAGCATATTTGTATCAAAAGAGTTTCATCTATTAAGCAGCAATGACAGGGCCCTCTGGGCCAAAATCTAGTTTTCTTACTTAAAAAGCTTAGTTCTTTTGTAGACTCCTGCAGGGACCTATAACAGTTGGAATTGGGTTTTTTATGCCTCTGAGGCCTCCAAATGAATGTTACAGTTTTCCATTATTTTCTTTTTTCTTTTGAGAGAACGAGGCTACCTGCTTATTGCCTAAAACCTACACCCTGCAATTGTTCTGTTGTAAAATCTGTCTTCCAGCCAGTAGCCTCACATATGACGAGGCACCCTTAGCTCTGCCTTTCCATTTTACCCAATGCAGGGTAAAACAAATGAGAGAAGAAATGCAGCGTGCAATCGTAGGCAGCATCTATTCAAAATTTCCCACTAAAGTTTCTGCATCTGCAAGACTTCTGAAATTACCTGCAAAGATGTGAGTGTGTTCGCTTTATATCCTGCAAATGTGCCTGTTTTTATTGAGATACTCACGTCTCTAGCGATTGTGGAGGAAACATCGGTCTCTGGGAGCTGACGGTTCGGATGGGCTCATTTCTTTTCCCTTCTCTGTGACTTTAACTCAGAGGCAGATGCTCCGTCGTTTCTCTCCAGTCGCTGGGAGTTGGACACCTCGGTATCTCGGAGGGTCTCAGGTTTTGCATCTCTGTCTCCCACTTCTAAAATACTTCTCCATTGCATCTGGAGCTGTGAGGACAAAGATGTTAGGTCTGTGTGGTACCATGACACTGTGGTGTTGGGAGTCACTAAAATACGTAAAATATTGCCAGCGATTTCCGAGCGATTGCTCAGAGTGTAGAGCATTAAACACACGTGAATAAATCTTTGCAGGATCAGGACCTGAATGCATTAACTTTCACCATTTTCACGTAGCAAGCAACCTCGATTCGGACAGGCGGCAGGTTCCTTCCAGGTACAACCCAGCTGTTCTCAAGTTGCACCAAAGCCGAATTTGGCTCAGCACCAACCGTGACCGTCGTCTGATTCATCCAAGCACCAGCACGGCTGAAATTCTCCGGAGTGCTTGGTGACATGCTATACATGTGAAATGAAGATGTCGGTCTGCATCTTTCTTCTTATTAAAATGTTGCTATTAGTCCACCTTCGGTTATTAGAAGATGATAGACCTGATCCTTTTTGAATGGTGTAATTTCCAGCTGTGAATATCCATATATTACACTCTGATTACATCACAAGCACAAGCTCAGAGTCAGCAAATTTACCACCTCTAAACTAGTAGAATAATCACTAACAATTAACAAAATGATATATCCAAGTCACAGTAATCTTTTTAGCCACTTTGAACATATATTTGTTCTTTTGATGTCCTGTGTGAATAGGAGTGCTTTATCTGACTGATGATGGGCTAAACAATGGTTCAGAGTTGTAATATAGAACTCAATTTGCTGGAACTATCATCTGAAAGGCCTGGACGATTTATTGAACACTGCAGATGAAAGAAAGGCGAAAAAAAATTTTAAAACTGACCACTTCTAAAATGAAGAAAATAGAGCAGTAAAGGGTATTGTAATATACTTTAATCTTCCTTAATGTAGAAAAATATGAAATGCCATTAAAGCCTCCTTTGAAATGGATGTGTCCGCATGGCTTGAGCACCAAAATCTAGTTAATGAATCTATTGTTAAAGCAAATAAACAGGAAAGCAGCAGAGAAGGAGTGATCTGTGCTTTATACTGACTAATTCAGAAGATGAAAGCAGAGAAAAAATTAAAGTTAAATTCATATAAATATTACAGCTAAGGAGAATAGTTGCAGGTGTTAAAAAAGAGAGAGAGAGAGAGACAGAGAAAAGGTAAAGCATGAATTTTCATTCAATTCACAAGTCACAATCAGGAGACATTTTTTTATAAGAGCAAAGTCAGGCAAGATGAAAGCTTTTCGAGGGGCACAATAATTAACATTTTAAAAGGTTTTAGCAATAAAATAATGATTCCACAATAACAGCAATTTAATCATTTTATTTGAGAAATTAAATTGATTGCTAGTGTTCATTTGTAAGAAGTGGCATTTACTGCATTTGTAAGAAGTTATCAAATCATGTTTCCATTTTAATAGTTGGGTTTTTTTCTTTAATACGCATTCAACATTCAGACAGAGAAGAGATGCCGCTGTCATTTGTCTGCCTAAATGATCATGCCTCATGCTGCATTTTTTATGCACACATCCATGCTTATAGTATGAATAAATACTGCTAATAAATGGCAGGCAAGAGCAAGGTAGAGCAGGGTGGTGTCACCCCCCACAGCCAGAGGAGCTGAGGTGCAGTCAGTACCAGAATTATTTAGCACCAGAGCAGTGATTTCATCCCAAAGTCATACGAGCATCTGGAGAACTTCACGTGGGGCTGGACATGCTTCCACCATGACACATTAGTAATTGGCAGCATGTTGCTGACGATGTCTCTTGTAAACCTCTGAGGATGCTGGGAAGGGAGAAGATGTCTCCAGAAGTCTGAAACGGTCCAGCTGTGAGCTCACCACCACCGCAGCATCTCAAGCTGACATCTTTCTGAGCAGAGGGGTTGGAACCGTAGAATCATAGAATCATTTTGGTTGGAAGAGACCCTCAAGATCATCAAGTCCAACCATAACCTAAATCTAGCACTAAACCATGTCCCTGTGAGCCTTGTCTATATGTCTTTTAAATCCCTCCAGGGATGGTGACTCCACCACTGCCCTGGGCAGCCTGTTCCAATGTTTTACAACCCTTTCGGTGAAGAAATGTTTCCTAATATCCAATCTGAACCTTCCCTGGCACAACCTGAGGCCATTTCCTCTCGTCCTAAAGAGACCCAATGCTCTTATTCTCCTGGCCCAAGACGGGGAAGGTGGAGCATGGTTGTGCCCATACAAAGGTACGAGGCACCTGGGCTTGGCTGGGAGCAGCCTGGAGGAGACTTGGCTCATCACCGTCTGCTTTGGACCCTGAACATTGACACGTGGTCTCCATGCGAGGAGCATCTCTCGGAGCTGCTGAGGTCAGTGGAAAGACTTGCATCAGTTCCAGTGGGTGCAAACAGAGGCTCATTTCATGTAAAATAAATAATACATATATATATGTATATACATATACATACAAAATCCTTCCATGAGCTAACACAAAGTATGTAAGATGGGCCCAGCTCCACTTCAGCTTAGGTCCATGAGAGAACGACAGAGTCCTAACCCTACACGTCTTTTGCAATAATTAAATCATGGCACAGATAAAGTGAGCAAATCGTATATCATCTCAACCAGACTATCCATATAATTGTCAAAATCTAATTTAAATGACAGATCCACTGCAGCATACGTTTTGTGTACGTCTAATGAATTTCTATTTCCAGCCCATATATTTTAACTTTCTGATTGCGTTAGTTCTTTGGTTGAGTGTCCACACACCAAATAAACATCTCTAAGATAATGATAATGCACCACTCTGTTTTCTATGTCTGTCCAGATCAGCATGTAAGATGAGATGAGGCTCTCGTAGCTGACAGTGGTGTGCGCTCTTTTTCTCCCCCTCCTGAAAATGTGCATTGTTCAAAATTGGGCTATTTCAATTTTCCTTTTAAAACCATAAGCTTTAACTCTCAGAGGTGGGAGTTGTGTAGGAAGAAGCTGCCAGGTAACAGATGTATCTGTTAAAGTTGCTGCTTGAGTGTGGACAGTAATAGGATTTCCAGAAATGAACTGCTATTTTGTGAGGCACTAACACAGAAATGTACAATGGGAAATGAGAGCTTGAACTTTGCTTCTCCCGGAGAATTGAACCGTCTGTTTCAAAGAAGAAAAAATATATATATATTCGAAAACAAGCCATTTTCCATTGCTTATACTTTAATTTATATTTAATAACAGGAACATTTTTTTTGCTTTGTTTTGGCAAGTAGAAGGCCAAAATTTTATAGGACAAATTCAACCTGAACATGTCTCCATATCTGTGTCTCTATCCGTATCCGTTTGCCTGTATCCATCTTTCTGCCTCTCTTTGCCCGTGTCAGCTCAGGATATCACAGCGTTGTATGAACAATATTTCCTTCGATAGGGTTACACTGAGGACGCTTTTCATCCCTATCTGGCCATTGTGCAGTAGCTTTACAATTTTTAAGATGGCTGAAAATATTTGTGCCATCTCCTAACCAAAACCAAACAAAAAACCAAACCAAACCAGAAACCAAAACCAAACCAAACAAAAAAAAAGAAAAATTAAAGAAAAATTAAAGAAAAAATCCATGTCCATTAAAGGCAACAGCTTGATGAAGACTAAAGGTTAGGTCCACCAAGCAACTGTAAAGGTTTTACAAGAGGCTGAGAGAGCTGATGGTGCTGCAGAGCTGGTCCACCCAGATCTCCAGTGGCCCCTCACCTCACCCTTAAACACCCAGGACTAATTGAAAAGTCCTCCTTTCTGCCCACAGAGAATTAATTTCTCCTTCATTGACTGACCTTTTGAGTCTATCGTGGATTCTCTGTACTGAAAGATTTTCAAACTGTGAAAAGGTCTTCAGTCTTCCTTTCTCTCTGTATTTAAAAAATAAAATAAAATTAAAGTGAGCTGGTGGTGTCATCTCAAATGCAAATGCGTATAAAAATTAAAAACACATTGCAACGCGGTACAACAAGAAATATTTGCAATAAAATCACACAAGCAAAGGTATTCTATGGTGAAAAGGGAGTCATTAAAAGACAAGTTTTTGATGAATAGCAAAGTCGGGATGTTTGCTACTCCATTGTGCTTTTTTGGGGGGGTTCAGGCTCCCTGTGCCCCGAACGCCTGTGCTGGAGCTCTGCTCAGCACCTTGCTGGCAGCATAGCAGCTGCAGGTTAAAATTCACAGGTTTCAACCCAACTTCCAAAACCACACACCCTTACAGCTTATTAAGTCCCAGGGACTTTTCACAGCAGAGTCAGCAAGAGCTGGGATCAGGTCCCTCATTTCTTCCCCTCCTTTTCCTTGCAAAGTGCTGCCACTTTGATAAGTGACATTTCCCATGGCAGCCTCTCTATTACACATTTAGCACCTATTCCCTGCTTGGCCGATAAGCTGTTTGCAGCCCAGCACTTGCCTAATTTTTTTTTTTTTCCTGTTAGCTTTCTAATTCTCCTTTTCACCCCAATCCAGTTGCAAAATTCAATTAAGGCTGGTTAAAAACTGCAAGTGCAAGTGAGCGGCACCTGGCACAAGGGCAGGCTGCTAAGTCTGCTAGCACAAGCAGGAAATCTAAAGGGCCGTTCATATATCTCAATTTATTTCTTGGGTTTGGGTTATTTGGCTTGCTTTTCTGCAATTATCTTGACCTCTTTAAAATTTTACCATGGCTGCAAAAGACTGTCAGATGCCCTCAGACCATGTCAACAACCATTTACGTTTCTAAAATATAAATATATATATGTAAAACTTAAATTTTACCTTTCGCTTTACCTCATGCGGGGTTGTTAATTGAATTACTAGTTTCAGCAGTGATAACTCTGCTGGAGCTTGGAGGTGGGATGATCCCAGACCTGGCAAAACTCTGCGAGGAGAAGGAGGTGGGAGCTCCTGCAGCTCTCCTGGAGCAGGGAAGTTAGATCACTTTGGGCTTTTAGAAGCACTATCTTTTAAATAAAATTGCAAGATGGTGAATAAAGTGCAGCCTGAAACAAAAGCCTTAGTGATCTTTGGCACATTACTTTGGGAAAAGTATGGCCCATTTCAGAAAAATCAAAGCAAAGAAAAACATTGACTACAATTCAGAGGCCTAATGTATTATTATGGCTTTTTATGGATTTTATATATAATTTCCTGTAAAGTTAAGAGGTTGAAGTGATCTCTTACATTCAGCTGCATTATCAGCATAGCACCAAACAATTTTCTACATCTTATTATGTTCACAGTTGACATACTATTAGAGAAATGTGCAGCTGTCTTACTCTGCTATTCATTTCCTCATTACTATTTTATAAATATATGATTAACAGTTATTGCATCTGCCTAATTCACATTTATTGCAAATGCAACCCCACAAATGAATGTTCAAAGCAAAGAGATGTGGTTTTAGAGTAATTTAAATTTTACAGTTCCATTTACCCTGCTTTTTAATTTACTGTATAATGACCCTATTAGAATAAAACACATCTGGAAGTTCTTTGGGGAACATTTAATTTTCTGTGGCTTCAGTACTAACAGAACTTGTACCATAAAGGCCACAGATGCTTTGAACACTGTACAAATTTTCACATTTTATGCCAAGATGCTGGTTAATTGTACAGATGAGACAATTGCAGCAAGGCAAAAGATAAAGTTCTCTCTACTTTGAAAGCAAATGAAAGAAACTCACCCTTAAAAAACTGCTTTTTGGTAATGGCCGTATTTTACCCTCATCTCTAGAATAGGGGAAATTTGAGATGGAACGTAAAATTGACCCAAAATTTTCTTATCAAAAACAAGCAACATTTTTTCAAAGTCCTGTGACTTCTGCTCAGTCTTAACACTCTTGTAAGTAACGGGAAAACGCTCCCTCCCATGACTTTCCCAGCTTCATTGCCAGCCTCGAAGCTTCTCATCATCACTATTAAGTGAAATAGTAAATCAATGAGACCAGAGAAGGCTTTGGAGGTCAGTGAGCGATTCCATAAACACCCCCTATTTACAGTCTGCGGCAAGGATACAGATGCTGCGAGTCCCAGCCTGCCATATTAGCAGAACCATCCCGAGAATTTGAAATTGATTTGAATATTAAATACAGATCACTGCAACAGAGCTCTTTTACAAGAAAGGATGTGAATCCATTCTCATTGATTAGTTAATTTATGTTCTACAACTAATCGAAACACAAATCTCATTAGCCACAGGTCAGTAGACGTGGGGCGGGGGAGAGAAGAAAATCATTTGGATAGCCCAGTTAGCTGTAAAGATATAATTATAAGCCAAACTGTTTTAAAGCCAGTGCCTTGATCAGTGTGTGCAATGGGCTGTCACTAAGCCATTGTGTGACTTCTCCTCAACAGCACGGGTCTTAAATCTATTTTTAAGTGAGATGGTTGCAGGCACACGGCTATTGCAGTGAGAGCAGCGGCATGGGCTCGTGCAGAGGCAAAGCAAAACAATGCAAAAACCAGAGTATTCACACAACGTACACACAGGTGAAGAAAATACGAGCAACGTTAATTAATTCATTGTGACCTCCTTTCAATCTGGAATAACTAAAACACACTCTGTGGCCTCATCCCCTTTGCCTGAATACATCCCAGCCATCCCCCATAAATGACCAGATATCAGCAGCATCAAAATACAGTTGGATCAGAGACGTATTGTTTGATTTCTCATGAATATTCTGTATTATTTCTACACCTATAAGCAACAGCATTTACCTGACATATTTTCAGATAAACAATTGATACAGTTTCCAACTTGGAGGTGTATAAATACGGAAGCATACATGCTAGAAACATTTTCAGTTCATTACTGAATACTGTGTGATGAATTAGAATTTGACAACTGCATTCTAATACAAATTATTTGCTAATTGAATGAAAACTTCCCATGTGTTATGTAGGGTTTTTTCCATTTATACTAGAAGTAATGTGAGTCATTTCATTAAAAGCTCATATGTTGCACTACAATTTTACCCTGAAGTCTTTTAGCAACAAAGTTTCAAAATCAAATTATTATTCCAGGCAGATCTTTCTGTATTTCCGCAGTACCTTACATTTTGTAATTGCTTTATACTATATTAAATGCATAAAACAATATTCAGCAGGTAGTAATAATAATAATAATGAACCCTTTGGAGTTGCACAGCTCTCTGTACACATAAAATCAGGAGACACAGGCAAACAGCAAGAGGCACCTCACTTTTGCAGCTAAGTGAACATGGGCACAGCCAGATAAAAGACATGACCAGGGGTATGTAACCAGTTGATGTCCAACCTTCTCTTCTTGGCAGGGACTTGACAAGAAGGTGGGAGGCCAGATGTGCAATGTGCATCTCCGCCAGTGCATCCAGAAGGGAGGTGACGGTCTCCAGGACGCAGGTCACTTCTGCAACTGAGCCTCCACATCTACAGGGCTTGGAAGAGCAGTGCCCAGGTTAATTTTGGAAGGGGGTAAATCATCCTCGTTAATCAAGTGGAATAATGTGGAGGCTTTACACATGAAGTGAAAGGGAGACCATTGCAGCAAGATAGGGTACATAATTAGTTCTACACAAACACTCTCGTGTTGGATTAGCATTAGGTTAACCGTGTTGGTGGATTTCCCTGTATTTATTCCACTCTGTGTTGGTTTTTTTTTTAGTAGAGAATCTATGTCCCAAGGATCAAAAGAGCCTCTTTGCACTGCAGTGCTCCTGTTCTTTCTGTCTTGGTAGAAATATGGAAAACATTGCTTCAGGAGCTTCAGATTTCTCCGCTGAACACCAAGCTTTGATGCTTCCTCAAAGCAGCAACACAAGGGTTTAGTAGAGGTTGTGCTGATCCAAAATCTCTCTGCTTTAGTATCAGCCAGAGCAAAAGGCTGAAAACTAGGAGGTTCTTGTATTTTATTCTGAACAGATTCAGTGACTCATTGTATAACCTTTGGGAAGTCACTTGACCTCTTTGGCATCCATTAACTCACATGAAAACTCAGTAAATTGTAGGACCTTGCTGAAAAGCAGATACTTAAAACTGAATTTTCCAGGGTAAATAAATGAGAAAAACAACCAACAAAGAAAGGCACTGTTCAAAACTCATCCCGTGACCCCATTATTCATGGATCATTAGTGTAATAGGCCACATGGGATCCATAAAAGGCATTATTGCCTTTTATGTCATTGCGTATTTAGAGAGTGATAATCCATATATTATTGAAATAATATAGACTCTAACAACGCCTTCCAACCTACTTTGTGAGGTCCCAAGATTTCAAAAACAATAACCAATGAAGATACTATATATCTGCATATGACTCATGAAGCAATAGTAACTACTGTGCATTTACAAATAAAACTCCTTTTAATCTCTGGACTGAAAGCATCTAGTTCACATTATGGTAAGTAGTTGGTAAATGATCATTTTATTAAGTTAAAGGCATTCATTAGTGCTGCTTTGAAAAGGCTATGAACTCTACCCCTCCCTGCAGAGAAGTATTAATGCGTTAGATGGCTGAAAATACTGATAATCAAATGAAGTGCAAACAAAAAAGCTGGATCTAGCAGCACATATGCAACGTTTTTCCTCTTGGTTCACACACTATTATTCTGCAGTCCTCTTTTTTCCTCATCTGTAATGTATGAAGGCAGGTACTTTACTCCACTTCTCTCTGAAAAAGGCATAGGAAGCTACTGTCTTGAAATTAGTTCTAATAACAGTTACAAAGGAACAAAACCAATACCCATTTGAAACAGAAATGTGTTTGTATGTTATAAGGTGCTGCCACTGTCTTGTATCTTGGCATTATTTTTGTTTTCTGCATTCCACATCCTCAAAGTATTTCAGTAGGAATTGGGTCCATAAATACAGCTAAGACTCTGCACCCAGTATATCAAGCACTGCCCTAAAAACATACAAAGAGATACAAAATCTGTCCTCTCAGAAAAGTGGAGGGAAGGGACCCTTAAGCCTCATTGGTATTCTTTGTTTCCTACAGCTGTCAGCACTGAGTTGAGATAACCACATAGAATCACGGAATAGTTTGGATTGGAAGGGACCTTCAAAGCCCACCCAGTGCCCCCCCTGCCATGAGCAGGGACATCTGCACCAGCTCAGGTTGCTCAGAGCCCCGTCCAGCCTGGCCTGGGATGTGTCCGGGGATGGGGCATCCACCACCTCTCACCACCAACTGCATCCTCCTAGGCTTCAGCTTGCAGGGCAAGAGACAGTTGTCCCTGGTTTGTCACCCTCTGTGCCACAGCCACCACCCTGCAGATCTGCAAGCTGCCCTTCCTGTGTGGTTGCTCCTGAACCCATTTCAGCCAACATAACTGTGCTAGCAAAGATCTGCTACTTAAGCGATTCCAGCTCTACACAACTCACGTTGGCCAACAGTGGGCGAAGAGCTCAGCCAGCACCTTAGATGAGAAATCAACCTCCAAAGATAAGGACATGGGGGATGACCACAACCTTCTCCATCAGAGACATGCAGGGAGTCCCTACATGGGGCAGTTGTCCTAATTTTAAGGTTGTCATACATTGTCAGAGTAATGTAAAATTGCTTTGTTGGGGGTTTAGAGGAAGCTCTTGACCCAAAGATCCAAAATCATGCAGTTAATATGCAGTTAATATAGCACAAAACATAGCAGGATGGCCAAGGAGAACAGAGAAGGCCATACTGTTATACAGATAGGTAAATTCAAGTCACTGTGAATTTCAATAGGTAAGCAGAATCTCTGCTTGTAGATGCAGCAGATAGGTGTCTCATCTTGCACCCGTTCTTGCAGAAGCAATAGGCTCCTGTATCCTCCCCAATTTCTCAGGCTTTGGAATTCACAAGGAAACAAGATTTTGTGAACCTATCTTTATAACTCTGTGATTAGGCCACTGTTACTTGGAAGGGGGCAGAAAAATGAATGTAAAAAGATTTTCTACATCGACCATAATCATCCTGCTTATTAAACAGCATCTCACTCCGGCAAACTTTGAAAAAAAATACATAATATTTTATCAAAACACCCATTAAACTGTTACAGGCCTTTTCTGCCTTTTTTCCCATCATAGTTGATTACTCCGGGTGCACATCACTAAGCGTAAACACCAGCTTTCTTCTTTTATAACCAGTCATCTGCTGTCTTTTCACTCACAGATACCAGAATGTAGTACACATGGTATTGCAATTGCTTCCATGGCAATGACAACAAAAAATAAATAAATAAAACTGTATCTCCAGCAAGACAGTGAAAAATTCAAAGCCGTAAGTTTCTGTAGTGGGATGGCAAACTGCAGCAAGCCAGAAAGGAGCTGGATTTCTGATTTTCATTCAGCTTTCTATTTTGCATTGTAAAATGTTTGGCTCACAATCCCTCTTTGTTCTTCTAAAAAAAAAATTAAATGTGTCTATTGTTCTTCAGATGCCTTGGGCTGACCTTTACCACACCCGCAGTGCAGACACATTTGACAGGACATAATGAAGTTCTAACAAGATTGAGAAACGTCATGAAGGATCCTGAAGCTTCCTGATGAAATCGAAATGTACTTTGCACTTTTATTTTAAATTATTAGCCACTCTCTGCACAATTGATGCAGTTCTTTTTCTGATACTGAGAGTCTTTCATGTGCCATCTCTTGAAGAAAAATCTAGTGCATTACATAAACTAAATATTGCATGACCATATTGGGTATGTATATTCACATTGGCTCTCCAAGGTGTAGTCAGTCATGTTATAACACCTTTCTGTGGGGAAAAGGAAGAACATGTAGAAGGTTTTGAGTCTGATTACACATAGGTCTGTTCCTAAAGTGGGATTAGTGAAGGAGAGTCCACAGCCTACCAGCCGCTACATACCCTCTTCACCAATGATCTTTGCCTACAGACGAGAAGGGAAACGCTATGCGAGTTAAATTTGCACGATACTATGGAGTGGTGCCATGGTTTTGCTTTACCATTGCCTCTTCTTGAATAACTTTATTCAGAAAAGGCAGCTTGTAGTCTCCAGGCTGTCAAACTAGCAATTTTCACAAGCACTCTAAGTCCGTGAAGCTGTGGTGATGTATGTTGGCTAACAGTGTGTCCCCTTGAATTTTGACTGAAAAATAATAGATACATGTCAAGTAGGAATACATTCTGCTCAGATTATTTTTCCTAATTTGGTCTGTAATAGCTACAAAACAGTCTGGGTTTTCTTCAAGGCACAAGTAGAATATTATAGATATTCTGTCTAGTTTATTGGGAGAATTTACTCACAGCTGCAGTCACATTGAGACATCAGCTAGGATATGCAGGTGGGCAGGTTAAATGTTAATTTCCTTTCTACTGTACCATTTTCTAACCTCCGTCCATGAATCAAAGTGAGTAAAAGGTTCTTCACTTAGAGACATAAAACAAATTGAATAAATTATCTTACTTAACTGAGGAAGGACCAGTTAGTTCATCGATTTTTTGTTTGGCTTCAGATGTTCCTTTTTAATTAACACGAATTTACGGACATGATTTTTAATTTTAGACTGTTATGTCCCATATATTCCAGCCAGGTATTTCAAAGTTAGAAAGCTTCATGAGTGCTCACGTATCTCAAACTAAAGAGAAAAATCCTGACTTTGGTTGCAGCTGTTCAACTTCATTAAAGCCGACGGCCTTGTGATCCGCTCTTCCACAGGTATAAGTCAGGAGCAGCTCCACTGAATCCAGGTTTAGCACTGGGAGGAATATAAAACCAGGCCCCGTGGGGCCTGGAAGCTGAAACAGCCACTACAATACATCTAAATGAATTTAAATCTAGAAGCCAAGGGATTAGAGTACAATGCAGTTATCAGGATATGGAAAACAGCCATTAACTTCCCAATTCTTTCAGATGGGTCATGAATCATAGTCAGCAGCAGCAACAGGTTTCTTAAGCTGACAATCTGCTATTTAAGGAGTACAAGAAGAGAGGGAATTTAAGCTTGAATCCAGCTAAGGTACATTTCTCTTTCTATGGCAGCACTGACAGCATGAAGAGGAAATGTTTAATACTAATGGGGACTTTTAAATTTTTTACTTAGAGGATATTTTGGTAAGTATCTAAAAATTGTCTGAGTTTTTTCCTACATTGAGGGAGCAAAATGACCATGGTAGTCTCTAAGCACACATGTAGAGATGCACAAATGCAGCCTTTAGAAAGACGAATATACTCATGATTGCAGATTTTGGTCTTGCAGGTGAAACTGTTACCCCAGGGAGTTAATTCCGTTGTCAGTGGAGCATTAATAAGATATTTTTGTAACAGCAAATATGTTTCACTTGTGGGGCTGGTGAGTCCATCTCCGTTCTACCCATTAGCTGCTTTTCTTCTTCTGGAAATGCAACCGTCTCCTGAATCCCCCATTCCCTTGCTTTGCTCAGCTGCTTTCTCAACAGCTTGCCCTACTGCATATTCTCATGATGTGGGCATATGCGATATTATAGATTTTGATGCATCCCTCACTAACTTCCACTTCAACTTCTCTGGCATTTTACCTTCTAGGACATATGGGTTTGTTGGCACAGGTGTCCCAGCCCCCTCAGGCAACGGAGACAACACCCAGGGATCCACATTTATGAACTTTCTGCTGCAAATCGGGGTATCTGCAGAGGTGAGAAACTTCATAGCGATGGTTTTTACACTCCTGAATTTTCTGTGATTCACAAACAGGGAGAGCATATGCACAAGTATTTGCATCAAAACATTTATTCCACCTTTTTTAACCAATAATTTCATACCTGTGTCTACTTACGGCACCTTTGTCCCGGACGATGACGTATCTATGTAAAGGAGCAACATTCTCAGAACTTCATATAAAACATCAGATTGCCTCAGACTCCTATGAATGATGAAGGAAAGATCGACTGTTTGGTGCTAACTGGGTGCAAAATGGGAGGCAAAAAAATAGGTTTTGCAGTATTTGTCTCAGAAATAAAGGTCACGGCACAAGAGTGAGCAACTCTCCGTCCAAAGCAGAGATGTCTGTCCCTCCCCACCTTCCCCCTCTGAGCACAATATTGATACACACAGACAGAGCCGCTTTTTAATTTGCACTGAAAGCCCTTCTAGCAAATACTCTTGCTTTTAATTCCCATTTACCAGCCTCGTACATGTGATACAGATCAAGATTTACATGTATATTTATAGTTAGCCACTAGAAGAATGGTGCAGAACTTCCTCTTTTAACTATTTTACTCCTCTTCCTTGTAAAAAGGGTGAAAAGGTTGATGGCAGTGACTTTTCCTTCCAAAATGAGAAAGGTATTTGAAAAGTAAAAATTATAAAGAAAACCATAATCTAAACACTCTTACAGAGAAAACGTTTCACTTTAATAGAAAAACATCTACTCACAGCAGTTATCAGGCTGGATTTCTTTTTTCTTTTGCATCCATAAAGCTACTTCTGAGATGTTCCTTGTTGATACTCAGCACTATGGGAGCAAGGTTATTTTTTGGCCAAGGAATAGTTGCAATTTGCTTTTGAACCCTGCACCGTCTGGAAGAGAAATGGGTCAGGAGAGAAATCAAACCTACTTGGGGTCACTCTGCTGCTTCTCTGGGTCCTTCTGCCCTGCCCAGGAGCCAGGGGAGAGGAGACCATCACAAACAAAGGTGACCAAGGCTCCACCACTCTTGATTTGAAAGCATGTGCTAAAATCTGTGGTTGGCTAAATCTTCTTCTGATATCAGTATAATATTGTACCTTTCTCCTGCTGGTGGTGTTAAATGTTAACCCAAGGCAAAAATGTAGGTTATGGCATAATTTATTAAAAAATCAATACCATATTCCCCAGTAATGGCACGAACACTACAGCTTATAATAGCTTTACTGTAGTACAGTATTTTTTTATCATTACTTTCCAATATGATAACGCTTGTTCTAAGGTCAACAGACATCACATGATGAGGTAAATATTTGGATAAGAGTCTCCAGCACGGGTGCAGCTTCAGCTGGTGCACGTGTCGGGCTGAACTCACCGCACTGCAGGATGATGCACACGCAAAAAGTGTCATAATCAGAAATACGCTTTAGATGCCTGTTTTCTGTCCTTATAAGCGTAATGCCATGTGGTTCCTCGGTGGCTTTCTGGAGGTTTTTCTGCAGAACATCTCCTTCCAGGACTGGATCCTAACCCTTTTCTATGTCAAAGCATCTCCAGCTCCCTGCCAAGCACGAACCACTACGCAGCACAAAGTCCTTTATCCCCAGAACGCAAATTGTAAAGGGCTTATTTGAAAATTAAGTCCTTTCTTCTACTGGTTGCCTCATTAGTTGCTAGGTTATCTAACCTATATGATGCAAAACTATAAACGGCTGCAAAGGCACTTTGTGTATGCAGTTGGAGCAATGAAGAATGTCCTCAATGAGATTATGCTAACTTTATATAACTTATTAAAATGAATATCAAACTTTGTTTTGCCTCATTCAATTTTTGATGTTAATTAAGTAAGCACAAGCATAAGAAAGGAAATTGGATTTGCTACTTAAGGAACTTCCAATAAAGCCATGGATGTTAGTGAGATGAGTTTCTAATAAACATTAATAAGTGTCTATATAACAAGCAGTTCTTGTCTTTTCAGAACATTGGATTTTTCTCACAGGATATGGACAGCAATAAAATACATTTGCAAATATGAAGATATATTATGGTCACATTTTTCACCACAAGCTTTAACAAGCTTCAGGTCCCAGCTTTCTGATTTTGTGACCTTGGGAACAACCATGGGCCAAGAAATTTAAAAAACCATTTTAAAATTCATACAAATGTAATTCAGGAACAGCACTGGCTAGATGGGAACTTTAGACAAGATTTTTACAGTGAATAATGCTTTTCTTCGTCCATTTCAGACAAATTTAATGTCGCTACTACATTTGACATCAATCACCCCGTCATGAGCAGCCACATCCTTGCTCAGCCTAACGACAGGGAAGAACGAAAGGTGTGTAGCCTGGACAGTACAGCTGTGCATATGGAAATGCAGGGAGAGCAAATGCTTTTATTTTACATTTTCTGCTGCAGCCAGAACAAAGCTCTCAGAGCCAAGGAGAAGGGAAGGATCCATCTCATAGTTATGCCCATTTATTGCTCCTAAAATTAGGTGTTTTCTGAGAAATTCATAACTGGGCAAAAGACTATTGCCGACCTACAAAATAATGTTTGGAGCAGACTTTGTATGGCTGCTGCCCTTGCATTCGGCAGCTGGAATTGGTGACAGATGCACAAGGGGAAGAATTGTTGAGCAAGATGGTGACATTTTGCCATCATCTTTTGAACATAAAATGCCACCTTTTAGACGCAGAGGCACTATAGGGTGCTGAGGGTCCTACATGAGATAGTTAAAGTCATAAATCTGGTGTCAGTGAATATACATAGCAACAGAGCAGAGCTGATTAAAAAAAAAAACACGAGACCCTTTTTCATCGAAACAGAAGAAAAATCCTTTTCATTCACAGTTTCACTTGAAAAGCTGATCTTTTAAAAATATATTTTCATCTGAAACTGCTGCCACCAAAATGTTATTTCTAGTACCATCCTCAATTACAAGAGACTTCCCTGCATGGAAGAAGTTTCCTGCAGTGGTCACAAAATACAGAATTTCATCAGAGCATCGTGCCTAAAATTGTCCTCTTCTGCAAGCCGGTTTTTTCCTTGTCCCCAGTGGAGCCCCATCTGTCAGGGAGCCCAAACTTTCCTGAACTCCAGAGCTTTCCCCGTTTCCATGGGGTGAGGAGCTGGTTTTCTGAACAACGGTGCCCAACATTGGCAGGGTGACTGATAATATTCAGTGATCCTCTGATCAGAACTTTTAGCAAAGTAAAAGTCTAGGCTGCAATTACCAGTCAAACAAACACATCCCAATTTTCATTTTCCAATATATTACATTAGTAGAGATACTCCTGGCACAGACTGGCCTCAAAGTCAGTAACTTCAAATATGTGAATTTGTTTGCCCATAATTAATATGATGTATCTCAGCTCATTCAAAATAATAACTGCATCCCTTCCCGGTAATGAAAAATGATTAATTTTCAATTATGGTAAGTATTCAATTTTTCACAGTGCAGTACTGGTCTAAGTCACCCTATCTCTAACGTTCTAATTACAGACATTAAAAGTTCCTTATAATTATTGCAGACAGATCAGTAAAATTAAAAATATTGGTTACTTGCTGCTATTATTACATTTGCTCTAATGCAGCCAAGGCTAAATTTATGTCTGAGCTGCCAGCCATTTCATCAATCTCTTTTTGTGACTTGTTTAGAACAACCGGTTTTATTTCACGGTCTCAGTAACTGTTCCAGCAGGTCTATTAGCGGTTTGGCACTCTACATTTTGTAAAGCTTTAATTAAGTGAAACAAGCTAAAAATCACCAATATGTGCCTTTAGCAAAGTAGCAATGTAATTATCTCATTTAACAGATAACTACTTGTATTTCATTTTTCAAAGCACAAAGAGAAAACTAGCTCTAAATGTCACTTTTCAGGCTCATTAAACTCACTAGAGAAATATCAAATTAGAGATTTCCACTACAAATACTATAATAAACTCTGTGAGCTGATACAAACAACATGAGTATTTGGGGAAGGGACAAGTATAACACGTTCTGTTTTGCAGAATAGATGCTGGTTACATATTAAAAAAAAAAAAAAAAAAAAAAAGAAGCAAACAACTTTTATTATAATATTACCTAAAATTTTGCTTCTCTTTAAAATAATCCTAAAGCATAAAATTCTGTATGGAACATATCTTATCATATAACCTACAGAATTTTATACGCAAGAGCCAAGTTCTTGTTTTCTTGCTCACCATAATCATCTTTTTTCCCTAATTCACCTTTTCTAAGTTAGTCTTCTGAACGATGTAAGAACTGATTGATATAAGAAAGTTATGCAGATGTCAGCGTACAGCTTCAGGGCAAGATTTATTTGTGTGTGTGTCTGATGTAAGCGCTAACATGGATCCAATTGTCTGGCGTAACCACGGCCATCTCAAACCTAAATATTTACATTAAAGCCTGAGGCCTAGACTGCAAACTTTTCATGCAGTAACCAAGAAATAATCCATAGATGGACACCCTGGAGACATCCCAGGCCAGGCTGGACGGGGCTCTGAGCAACCTGAGCTGGTGCAGATGTCCCTGCTCATGGCAGGGGTGGCACTGGATGAACTTGAAAGGTCATTTTCAACCCAAACTATTCTATGATTCTATGACACTTGTTCATTTGCACTAAGAGTTTAATATTGCTGGATTTTGGTCATATTTCCATAAAGCAGGCCATAGCCGTATTTGCATTTATTTCAGTGTCACTATAGATGTATCCGTCCCTCACAAAATTGTCTTTGCTGATGAGAATATCAATGTTTATGGAAAGCCTGTGAGATGTCTCCATACCAAAGGAGCCAAAGAACTGGAAATAGCAAAAGGAACCCCGGAACCACTGTACACGAGGAGCTCCTAACGTGGGCTAAAACCCCAGGGCTCAGGAGCAGGGTGTACCAGTCACACATCCCAAGTCCAGAATGTAAAAACATCCTGCTGATGGATGAAGACCCCACAGTTCTGGTAAAGCCTCACAGAAAATCCAGCCCTCCGCTTGGTTGCCTCCCCAGCCACCCCACTCCATTGTCCAGTCCTCTTTAAACACTGTGTCCCATCCTACCCACCAGCAGAGCCAGGCCATGGCTTCCCCCAGGAGCTGGGATCCCCAGGAGGGACAGGGTCCATCCCTCCAAGCTGGTCTGGCCGGGCAGAATCGATGACGTTACACCAGGGACGCATTTGGCTCGGTGTGACGGATGCCCTGGGATATTCCTAAGAGTGCAGCTACAGACCTGGAAGGAAATACACGGAAATGGTTCTGCTTTACAATGCATTTCTGCTCTCTTGTGCTTCTTATCTTGTATTATAATATGGCTTATAGGTCGCTGTAAAGAAAGTTGAAGCAATAAAGCATGACTGATTGATTGATGTATCCCCATTTTTAGGGTTCGTTGCACAAACTATTTTGATAGTGGAAGCCCATAAAGTATAATGTCTGTGTTAAAACTGACACAATGAAGAAGATGATGCACCTGCTTCAATTTCAGCTTTGAGTCATTATTTAGAGCTGGGGGTCTAGGAGTTGCAAAATACTGCCTTTCTAGTTCCCTACTGGTTCACCAGAAGATAAATGTCTAAAACTAAGGACCCCGGGCGCACAATAATAAAAACCTTTTTAGAGTCTAGACGCTTCCACTAGTTAAAGGAAACCTATTCCCATTTTTCTGTTAGGAAAAAAAATGGGACGCAGTTTCCCAGTGGCAGAGATCAAGTTTTTTATTTATATTAAAAAAGCAGGATTGGAAAAAAAAAATAAAAAAGAATATATAACCCTTGCACAGACAAGACCAGCAGGTTAAGGGATGATATGACCCCAGTCCCTCAGCTCTGATCCCAGGACACTGCAGAAGGGAGAGAGACTGGCCATGTCTCCATGGTTAGACACAAACCACCTTTGTAAACTAGCTGACAGTGTCATTTCCATCTGGGGAACACACTGGAGTTTAACAAAGCCCTCTGAAAGCTGAAACCACTTAGATGACAGTCTTAGTACAGAATTATTGGCCAAATCAATGTCTCCTTTCCCTTTGATAAATACGGGCAAACCTACAAGATCAGAGCCATCCAAAATTCAACCAGCTCCAAAACCAGCTGTGTTCAAAACCGAGACCCTTAATCCAGTCCCTAAGTGCACTGCAGGCTGCAGAGCTCTCAGAGCTGGCACAGGTCTTGAAGGGCAACATATCCCTGTTTTAGGCCCAAGTCTGTTTATATTTTTTGGAGGACAAATCCTGCAAAGAGAATTTTTCATTCCCACCAACACTAACAGCAGATTAGATGCTCCCAGTTAGTTTTTTTTCCTTCAAACCTATGCTGAGCTCTTTTACAGGTTTGGGGGCTATTTTATTCAGAATGAGTGATCCATCATTAATACATGTATGAGTACAAACACTCACAGGCAAAACTCTCTTAGAAATTTAGAAACTGTGAAATTCCCTCTGGATCATGGGGGACTTCTCTGCTGACACTGGAAACCCTGGGTGTTAGCGGAGTTTAGAGCGGGACATACCTTGATTCCTCACTCTGTTCCTCCCCGACGGAGAAGACCCCTGGCTGTGTGTTCACACTTTATGTTATCTTCACATTCAAACCGGTGTTGGTCCAAATGCATGCTCACCGCTAAAGAGTCTGCAACATGGACAGCCCAGGGCATCACCCCGCACAGGCTTCAAACAGGACATCAATGCCTTGAAATGCAAAGAACGGGAAAGTTAGTACAACACTCAGGAACAAGAGTTTTATGGATTTGGTCGATGCTGCGCTGGACTTCAGCAGCGGGTTGAGGCAGGGGACGTGCCGGGGGACACACCTGGCAGGAACAAGGGACGAACTGTTTAGCCCCAGGCTTTTGCCTTTTGCATCAACCATTACCGGGTGCAAGTCAGCTGGGAAGAGGACAGAAATAAGAGGAATGAGATCAGACTTTGTTCACAGACCATAAATAAATTTACCTTGAGATGAACCTTCCTCAAGTGAGATCATTAAATACACATTGTTCTTTCTTCTGACACATTTCTAGCATACAAGGTTGTATCTGTGGAAATTGTATGTAACATGCTTTGCGTTTATAGGGAATTGGCTTGGATATCAAATGACCAAATAGCACTGAAGAAAGGTTACACAGTGTGACCTATCGAACACTAACCTTCAACTGTTCTTGCAGGAGGTACGTTTTCCCTTAAGGAAAATAACTAACCTTTGAACCTCAGACTTTCATATTTATCTTTTGCCTTCTGGCTCTCACTGACAAAGCTTCAGAAGAACGGTCCTGAACAGATCAAGTTTGTGTCACTCTTCTGGTCAGACTGGGGTACATCTGGCTGTATTCTGCCCTTTGTACCCACACAGGAACTCCAGATTCCATTAGCTCTAAGTGGCAACATCTCAAGACCAGAAATAAATCCTGTTTTTTCAGCCTCACCATAGTCATCATCCCAGATTACTTTAGATCCCCATCAACACAGAAGTTAGTTGATCTACTCTAACTCACTGCCAGAAGACCTTATATCTGTGTATATTACCTGCAGGGTTGCCATACAAAGCAATGACAAACATCCTTCCAGATCAATGGCTCCTGCATGGAAAATAAATGTCCTGGCTTAGCCTTGGACATTTGGGTAGCAGCAGGACAGCATTATTCTGCAATAATATTCATCTCCATTGACATTATCTCTTCATTTCTATCTATTGCAAACTAAACCAGTATCCATCAGAAGGGAAACTCTGTGCATGATTCTCCACCTTGGTCTTATCAGGGTTGTTATGAAAAGCTTTGCTTTTCAGTGGTTTCTATTTAGATTCTACTTACATTCAACCAAGCACACGTCCTTTTCATACAACAGACTGTAAAACACTGCTGTAAGCTGTATTGATCAAAAGGATATATCCATCCTCTTTTTCCTTCTCTAATGCATTCCAGAATTTCCCCTGCATTTTCCATGGCTTGTTCTGTTAGGAGAAATAATAAATACGAGCTACAGTACCGTACTACCGATACAAAAATACTAAATAAAATTCCTAGCACTGTCATGGAATTTCAAGGAAAATAGCATTTAGTCTCCCTTGGCCAGATTAGGAACTGATATTCTGGCAGGTGCGCAGCTATGTAGGCAAATTTATTAACATGAATATCAGAAACTCAGAATCAATTCCTCAGTCTCCTCCTTAAAAATGAGATTATTGTTTCCTGCTTTCTCAGACCCACCATCTGAATCCAAAACAATAAACTGGATCTTCAGCAGGGTTCAGCTGAGCTTTGCCAATGAACACCACTGAGGCCTGGCTAAACGGGAGAATTGTATGAAAATGCTAAAATTATTCAAAAGCATCACTAGCCCAAAGCAGCCCTCATCCCTTATGTATTTACAGGTGAAATTTTAACCTTGTGGCCTTTCATCAAGGGTTGGGGTTCTTCTCATTCCATCCTCCAGTCTTCAAAGTAATAAAGAGGATGGGGATGCTCTGCCCATGAACCACCAAAGCAACCGTACTCTGAGCTCACACCATTCACAATCAGGATAAAACACAAGTGCACTAGGGATTTGGCTGTGGAATTAATTTATCTAGAACTGTTAGATCTACCCAGTCTGATCCCTTCATTTCAGACCAGGCTTTCCACTGGAGATGCACTATATATATATGTATATCACAAGTAGTGTTTCCTGCAAGCAAGGTGAAGACCAGAAGACTCCATTAAGTCAACTATGCTCTCCTTGTGCAGGCTTAATCTGCCTAAGATCTAGAGAACTATTTTAAGAATGACCAACATCTAGGAAGGTATTTCCTGGTGTTTCCCTCATGGTTCTTTTGATTCATCCCCGCCCTGGTCTTCAACATCCCTCCTATTTTAAGCTCAGGCCACCCTTGAAGTGATCCCTTTGTTTATTGTGGGCAAATATCCACTAAGGACCACTCAGTTCATCTTGCTTTATAAGCAACCGCATCAAGATGTGGACTTCCATAAGATGTGGACCTTGAAAGCCAACTTAGCCAGAGTGCCAGTTTGCTGTTACCTCACTCCTTTTTTCAAATTAGCAGTACAAAAAACTAAATTCAGCACCTCACAGTAATAGCACCCGGCAGAGCCCATCCATAAAATGCCATAAAAAATTTGCTGTGGGTCTCAGAATCAAAAAGGTCAGGATCTCTTAACTAAGTATCGTTGCCCATAGGGTATAGAAAAAGTCCTACTGTTTTACAAGTGTTGCAAAGCCTTATCACAATGGAGCAGATAAAAAAGAGGACTGTGGCTTTAACTTTATATTTCTGGCTTTTGTTGGCTGAAGCCAGATTCTTGGTGTTATTTTAATGCAGCAGCAAAGAGCTGCATTTAATACATGATAGGCTTGAGATGATGCTGCTTTTTTTTTTTTCTTTTTTATATGTGTGCTGAATATCCAGCATGTAATTGAAAAAGGAAAAGGAGCTGCTTGTTTGCTGCCTGATCCAGGAATGATTAAAGGTAGAAGTTTTTCAGACATTACTGACAGAAAGGGTATAGTTAAAGCTGCTTTAAAAAAGAGAGCCTTCATAAAGAGCCAGTACTCAAACCGCTATTAAAAGCATCATGCTTGTTAAAACCTGTAAAAAGGCAGGAAATCAGTGAGTGAAATGCAGCTTCTTCACCAATTACTGAAAGGAGCGTACACCTTAGAGCACTCTCTGAATTGTGTCGTACCAGCCTCCCCCATCCCCGCGCCCTCCACCCACGTGTGTGTCCGTCTGTCTGTCTGTCCGTGTGTCCGGGCTCTCAGCCCTCTGCCAGGCCATTCATTGGTACATTAGTGATGGAGTTGGGGGCGGGGGGGAGGCAGAAGAGGGGGCTACAATGCCACAAATGCTCGGCCAAGTTCACTTCTCGCTTGTTGTTTGCGACCCATTTACAGCTGAACGGCTCTGTGCAGAGACAGCTCTAAATGACTCTCTCCACCTCTTCACCAAGCCACTTGTTTTTGCCGTTTCTTTTCTCTTTTTTTTTTTTTTTAAAATCCAAAGGAAATAATTGATAAACCGAACGCTGACCACCTTAAAGGCAAATGCATATATCCACCTGGTTAAAATTCCTCCTCTTTCTATTTTCCGTCTCCCTATATCCATTTTGCTCGACGCTGTTTAAACAATACTTCATCAAATGCAGCCCGAAGCAAATAAAAAGCACAGTAGAGTAAATAAAAAGTAAAAAAAAAAAAAAAAAAAAAAAATCACAGGCTGGAGGGTAAGTACTTTTATTCCTGTACTTTCATTGCCCGGGGAATTATTATTCCATTGCTGGTTTCAGGAGGGGGGAGGGAGTGGGGGGGTGAAAGGACAGCCATGTTATTCGCAAAATGGATTGCTCCTCTCACTGCTTTTCACTCCTCTGGGTTCTCAAGAGTCCACTGATTACAACAAAGTGTGGCCATCTATTCCGTCTTATTGACAAAGGTCCTTAATTACTGCTGCACCAGTAATACCTGCTATTAAATTCTGCTAAACAGAGGCTGCAAATTAGCTGCGGATCCTGGTAACCTTTTGTGTGTAATTACAGGCAGCAGGATTGACGCTAAGGCTACAGCACTGACCCGAGTCATAGCAAAGGGAAACCTTTGTTTATCACCTGTGGTGGGGGCCAAAATGTGAAATTAAAAGCTCTCCATCATTGGAAGGCCTTCAGAAGCCCGGGAAAGCAACAGGAAGGCAAAAAGCAAACTGCTCTATATTTATAACCAACTTCTTCAATTGCTATTTAAACTCACAGCTCATTAACCTGGGTGGCTGTTTTAGCGCGGCAGCCATGGAAAGTTTAAAATGGCAAAAATTTAGGTTGTCTTTTTGAGGTGTTACCTATTTCATCAAGGCTTTTAACCTGCATTTAAGTGTCAGTTCAATGCAATTGCTAACTATAAACAGGCTGCAAGAAAAAAAGAAAAAAAAAAAATGCACAAATGTTTTGCATTTCCACATCGGGAGGCAGGTCGTGAAGCCCTGGTCTTCCTCCATCCCTGGAGCACCAGTTCCATCCTGCACCAACAAAAAGCCAGTGCTGTAATTCTTTGCATTATGTTGTCCTCATTACAGGGGCTCAGTTTCTGAAACCAAGATCCCTGGAAAGAGGAGATGTGCAAAGATCTCTCACAGTCTCCTGTCTCTATCCTCTCTTATTCCTCCTTCCCTGGCTTTACTCCTGGCTGGTGAACTGCCCTCGATTTAAGGTTGTCGGGCATTGGAACGGGCTGCCCAGGGCAGTGGTGGAGTCACCATCCCTGAAGGGGTTTAAAAGACAGTTAGATGAGGCTCTTGGGGACATGGTTTAGTGCTAGATTTGGGTTATGGTTGGACTCGATGATCTTAAGGGTCTCTTCCAACCAAAATGATTCTATGATTCTATGATTCTATGATTCCAGCCTCCCAGCACGGCACAGGCAGTGCAGATGTCCCAATGGCTACAACAGTTCTTTTGCTGTTGCACTCTGGAATCTCAGAGCATTGCTTTTCTACTAAAAGACTGCTTAAAATTTGCTTCCCTCACCCATCAGTAGCAAAAATTTCTGAGGCAGGTAATATCCAGTCCTGATTCGCAGGATTTCAGTTGATCTCTAAGTCTTAGGGACTACGGGAGGAAATACCTGGTAGGCAGATTATTTCCCATCCATTGACTCTTCATACTTTCCTCTGAATCAGTCAGTCAAAACCAGCGTCTTCATTTCACATTAGGCATTTTCTTCCCAGAACATGTAATTCTGAAGGGAATGAGACTGTACGGCATTTCACTGTAAAACAAACAAGACATTCTTTAATTTGCAAAAGAATAATGTTTCAAGCAGTCCTAGTTAGACTTTGAGGATTTGAATAGATACATGTTAAATTAATGGACTATTACAGCTATGTTGTAGTTGTAACACAATGTCATATTGCAGCGTAGCATGTTGGATTAAATTATCATTACTGAGATATAAAATGCTGTGAAAATAATAACACACTTGTCATTAACAGTAGAACAAGAAAAACTGAGGCCATGCAGATTGTGTCCTCACATGCTCAAATTTTCCTTAGTATAAACTTTCCCAACATGTTCCCCCGCACACCTGCATCTCCTCAACTCTTTGTCCCACAGTACCCTTGGAGAACAAGCTTCAATTTTCCAGAAAACTGGGCTAAAAATACATAATCCACTCAAAGCTCACAAAATAATATTTTAAGTCACATTTCCAAACTTCAAAAAAATTAGTGTTTTTAATTTAAAATTCAGTGGGAATTTGTGTTGATGTCGTACAAGCACGCACACACATATGGCCTCCTTAAACCCTCTTTCTCAGATGAAAAGCACCTCTGACACACACGCAAGCCCAGAACATCCTCTTCCGTCAGAAATGGGATCAGCCTGTGCTGTCACCCGACTGCCAGGTCCTGAGCCAGGGCCCAGGAGCAAAGCACCCAGCAGATCTCAGCATCCCTGGGTGGATGAGTGGAGAGTCCAGCGCAGCCACGAAGATGCTGCAGGGAGTGGAGCATCTCCCGTGTGAGGAAAGGCTGAGGAGCTGGGGCTCTGGAGCTTGGAGAAGAGGAGACTGAGGGGTGACCTCATTAATGGTTATAAATACATAAAGGGTGGGTGTCAGGAGGATGGAGCCAGGCTCTTCTCGGTGACAACCAGTGATAGGACATGGGGCAATGGGTATAAACTGGAGCACAGGAGGTTACACTTAAATATGAGGAGAAACTTGTTCCCGGTGAGGGTGCCAGAGCCCGGCCCAGGCTGTCCAGGGAGGTTGTGGAGTCTCCTTCTCTGCAGACATTCCAACCCGCCTGGACACCTTCTGTGTAACCTCATCTGGGTGTTCCTGCTCCGGCGGGGGGATTGGGCTGGATGAGCTTTCGAGGTCCCTTCCAGCCCCTGACATTCTGGGATTCTGTGATATCAGGTGGGCATCCTTGAGATGATGCCGAGGAGAAATTGCAAAGTACAGGATTCACACAGTTGTGCTCTTACACTCGACCATAAATAGCAGTTAACATATTTTTTTCAGACAAGCAACTAATGAGTCCCGCCTTTATGAACAATTAGTTTTTCTAGGTCTCAAGGACTCTGGTACAAATCCTGCAATCCTCACCCCAGCAGCAATTCCACTTCTCCCAGCAGGTAGGAGCTTCTGCTTAGAAATCCCCATTAATTCAGGTGTGCGGCCTGGGTCCTGTGACTGCTATTCACATCTCTCCTCTCTCTCTCTAACCCCATGCAATCAAACGCAGGGCTCTGAAGTTCTTTAATGCTTTATATGGGCTCATTTCTGCAAGTTACTGAACAATCAGGGTAGAGTGCACAGCACTTTGCAGTTCTGAGGCACAGATGAGGTTCCCTAAGGATTAAATTTGATTCTATCCAGAGGTCCAGGACTAGACTTATTCCACCCCTGAAGCCCCACTTAAGCATTATTTTGAAGGCATTAGTGATATTAAGGTCAGGTGTTTCTCGGTCTTTAAGGATGCAGTGGCAGAGCATTTCAGCACCTTATTATAGAAAGAGAGATATAACTCTTAGCCCTGCTCCAGATGGCAGCCAAGGCCAAATGACCCATCTGAAAACAGACACCTGATCATTCACCAGGCATCCGAGCAGCAGTTCTGGCCATGCCCTAAATTTATGTGCTATGGGAAACACAACCATCCTGCCCAAACCCTGTTCATCCAGGCTCCAGCTGCTAGCTGTGGAATTTCTACCTCAAGGAAAATAAGAGGGGAAAAAAAAAAAATCCCAGGTCGTAATGGCAAAGCCGAGCAAAAGAAATGTCACTCTTGATCCAAATCCCAGCCTAGACTTGGAGCATTAGACAGTCAACAGATTCATCATTGTGGTTGCACCATGCCTCCAAGTACAGAAATGTGTATTTCTACAGCAAGGAGACCCATCCG
This sequence comes from Caloenas nicobarica, assembly GCF_036013445.1. Taxonomy (NCBI): domain Eukaryota; kingdom Metazoa; phylum Chordata; class Aves; order Columbiformes; family Columbidae; genus Caloenas; species Caloenas nicobarica. The sequence goes on from NC_088251.1 coordinate 4,657,143, forward strand.
TTATGTTAACATATTTAAAGAGATTATCTATTTTTAAAAAATCCGAAAGTATTGGTGACAGTGCTCAAGCTGTTTGTGTCATAATCACTTGAAATCTCAAAGCCCAAGCTCCTGGAGCCTTTGTATTTGTGAGAGGCTCTGCTGACCTTGCTCTATTTTCTTTAGAAAATAAATTCATTCTCCTGGATTCAGAAAAGAGCTTGAAAATGAGGTCTGGGGGGTTTAAACCCAAAAGACAAATAAAAAGAAATCATAGTTCATTAGCTTTTGGAGTAAAAAAGGGTTTTTTTCCATTGATTCATTTTTATTTAGCACTTTATATTTTATAACGTGAGCTTAGGAATATCAGAAATCATGTTATAGAAGTGTATTACATTTTTGCACAGCCTCATATGATAATGATCCCATGCAACCTGAGAATTATTATAGGAAGATGTTTTTCCAATTAACAATGTTAAGCATTACTAAGTGATGTTAGAAATATAAATCATCTGCTTTAACTCCCCTTACAGCATTCGTTTGGCATTAGATTCTGCTTCTGGAGAAACTCTCCATGACCCTATACCAAGTCACTAAATAAATAATGCAGACAGCAAAGAAACTGCCAGAAATTGAGGGAAGAGACCTTCTTTTTATGACTTGTGAATATTTGCATTCTTAACAAACTTTTAAGAAACAAATTGCATATTAGAACGTGTGCTATAAAATAAATATGAAATAAAAAGTACATTCCTCGTCCTATCTGACATGTCTTAAGTAAATTCTCAAGACGAGCCTGAAGAACATATTGTCTGGAAGTTTCTATAGAAACAAATACTCTTGTAGTTTACTGGGGTGGTTGACACCTCGTTGGCTTTTTAGTCTAAAAATTAAGCATCTGCCTAAGCTGTTTTAAACATATAATCACAAGATGACTGCAGACAACAGTTCCTCCCATCCTGACCCATGTGCTGCCCCCCAAAGCTTCATCTCTCCCTTCCAAGTGCTCAGACAGTCGGGGTCACCAGGTTAGAGACAACATTTAACTTTTGGACAGTTTAACAATAAGTGAGATGAGTCACGACCTATTATAAGCTCAACCTAGACAGGGTTTTTTAAAGTGTTGCCTTAAGCCTTTCCTTCTCAGCCAACCTTTTTTACCCTTTAATTTGGGGGGTTCATTGGAGGGCATCATCTGAAGCTCATGAAGCTCAACTGGGAGATGCCCTTCTGGTGCCTTTATCAGCTCATGGTCCAAACACCCACCACCACCTTGCGCAGGGGCAAGTCTCACCTGTGAGCAGAGCCTGGAACATGGCTCAGTGAATGCTCATGACTCTATTAAAGCAAGTTTAAATGAAAAAAAACTATTGCCCAGTGTTTAAGGGCTGCACCAACTGCTGGTGCATTGGCAAGCTGCTGAGTAGCCTTAGTACCTATTGCTCCACAGAGACATTGCAACAACTCCAACTCACATCACCTTAAAGACCTCATGAGGCCATATTTAGTTGCCCTTATCATGGTCACCTGCCCTTTCCTCCTAACAGCCTCTGTGCGTGGGTCAGAATCTCACCCTTTGTGAATGGGCTTTGTATTAACATTTACTGACTGCACTCCAAAATATTAAAATGTAATCATGGGTTTCCAGACCAGGACGAAGGTTGGGATTTTTTTTCCTTCTTGCTTCAAAAAGGACTGAAGTCCCAGAAGACACTGTAAAAATATGTGGCACTCCAGAGCTCAGATAGCCAACGTAAGTATTTTCTAAATTGCTTGCCTATCAAAATCATATTTGGAATTGTGCTCTGTAAGTATGTGCAAAATTTACATTACGAAAGATGCAGTATGACATCGAAAAAGAGTTACTACAACTGTTCTAAAACACTGTAATGCAGAAAAGGGGCCTCCAAGGATTATTTTTATCGCCCTTAGGACTCCCATTTTGAAGTGCCTCGGTACAACAGCAGAAAACCTACAATTAAATATTTAAATCACCATAACAGTATTTTTCAAGGAAAAAGAACTTCAAAAGACCTCTTTAGAAATTGAGTCCTTCCTCTTAACATTACACATGCTAGTGAAATAATTTTAAAATAAAAGGGTAATCTAAATTTTATATTGCCCTGGATGTAATAAGCTCCTGGTGAGAACAGTAATACTGCAGTAAAATATGGAAGCGCAATGTGCTTTTTGATTACATCAGGGTTTTCTATTTGCCACTTTAATCCTCAGAATTCAGCTGTTCCCTGTTCGGTCCTTTTACATCATCCTTAGCTAATCTGTCAAACATTTCAGACAGCCAAACCAATTTTCAGATTGTTCGAGACTTTGCCACAAGCACCGTATGCTGTTAATAAGATTTTCATTTGGAGTGATGCCATGTCGTCCATGTTTTCTATCGTATATAAATACTGAGATTTAATGGCTCCAGGTTTTGTTTAATGTTAACATCAACAATAAAAAAAGGGAGGTTCTCAAACGCCAAGCCCCATAGTGAAATGCACTAGTGACAGCTATTTGCAAGGTTAATGTTGTGGAAAACAACATCCATCTTTGAAACAGTTTCATTAGCCCCATACAGCTGACCTCTCCACATAATGTTGTCAAATGTGACGTGCATCAGATTATTGGGAATATGGAGATCAATAAATATGCAACACCAGCGCTCAGAACGCTCCTGGCATCATAGCCGCACAAACGCCATCTAACATCCCAAAGAGTAGCTGTCATCTGTCAAATCTACTAGCAAATAGACAGGCTTAAGGGGAAAGCTATCGGTAATAGTAAAATACATAAGTAAAGATGAATTAGGGAGTACGAAGTCAAGGTTCTGATACATTACGGTTCCAAATGAAAAACTCCGGATAAACACTTTAAAGCAAGACTTGCATTATTTGTTGTGTTCAATGTAACGCCCATCCATGAGGCGGCATCTGCTACATCTGCATTTTCACGCTCCCACTCCTTTCCTCAGTGCTGCCCCGGTTCCCCACACCTTGTCCTCTCAGGGTCAGCCCACTCAGTAAATAATGAAAAATTAATATTTCTGTTTAATTTTTGAAATAAACTCTATTGACATAGCATTCTTCTGATTTATTCTGGTCCTAAACCAGGGCACAACTCAGCGGCAAAGAGAGAAATCAACATATATCACATCAACAGGGCACTTTAGCTTTAGGTCCAAAGAACTCAAGGTATGGAGCAGTGGCAAATAACGGAATTAAAGAGGGGGTTGGGGAGCTGATTTCAAAAGGGAGGAAGAGGAGGCAGCACCTTGCACAACTGAGCTCCCAGTAATTTCGACACAAAAGGGAAACAAAGCTCAAAGATCCCTCCTGCCCCGTCTTCGACTGTAAACGTTGACTGAAAATACCTTTTTTTTCTTTGTTTCTGTATGTATGACATTGTTCTCCATATCGTTTCCTAAATAATTGGGTAGTAACCCTCAGCTCACAGCTTTGGAGGCATTGGTGTGGCTGCTACAGTGAAGGAATTCTGCAATAAATCAGCGATTTGAATCACTCACTGCGTGGGAGCTGAAAACTCCCTCAAAACTCTCAGTACTTAATGCAGAGAATGACGTACCTGCAAACAGCGCCTTCTGCAAAGATATATATGTATATTAAAGAGTTACGTTGAGAACGCACTGTCCAATTAAAGAGCTATAGAATGGGTAGGGGTTTTTTTCCTTATTTGTTTTTAAAAACACCGCTCATGTTGTGGAAAAGGAGAACAAACAGAAAGCAGAAAGGTATTTTTGAAGTATACAGTTATAAGGTGCTTGGCTGATAATTTGCAACCTTGGTACACAACATACCTTTTAGCTAGGCTATTTATTTCTCAGGGAGAATGCTACAGTACTTACGATAAAGGCCTCTGTTGGACCTCTTCATCAATAGCAAACCTTTAAGCACAGCACATTTCATAAATAGGAGTTCCACTAACACAGACTTCAAAAGGATAGAACCTGATAATTCAAAAATAGAGCTATATTAAGTGTTCCAACAGTCCATCCATAAAAGCAGCCTCCAAACGCCTCCTCTGTGCAGCATGACAGTCTATTAGAATAATAGCAGGGGAAAGCATAATTACAAGTAATCATTGGTTGGAAAGGAGCTAGTTGTTTTTGTAGAGCAAAATGCCTTACTGAACCCAGCAGAAAATGCAACGCTGGTTCTAGTGGTGAGGGCAGGTAGCCACAGAAAATAATCAGAGCACAAATCCTGAGTGATCCAGGTTTGTTTTTTAAACCCTTCCATATGTCTTAATATTTTCCCAATGAGTTTCACTTAATTTGCTGCCACGTTTTAAGTGTGGTTACCATGTTATTGCGGTTGGTTAGGTAGTGATGTCCTTTCTGCTGGAACATCAGCTTGGGTTCTGTAAGATTCAGGGATTGGTGACTTTCTTCTCATCAATGTGAAGATGTCCCTGCTCATTGCAGGGGGGGGTGGACCAGATGACCTTCAAAGGTTCCTTCCAACCCAACCCATTCTATGATTCTAAGACAAGCCATGATTTTTAAGACATGAAGGACTGTCCCTGCAGACTATAAAGGTGGTTCAGTTGCTTGCACAAGAAAGGTCAGAAGGGCTTCACAGGTCTTCCGCCTCCCCATCGGTGTAGCACTTGGGCCTGTGTCTCCAAAAGCAAAAGAAGTGAAAGCAGCTTCTATTTGCATGTTGTTGAGCTCCAGAAAACCCACCTATGAGGGCTCCATCTCCATTTCTTTCTTCTAAGTGCTCTGCCTTCACTCCTACCTCTTGATATTCCCCACCCTCAGCCATGCATCAGCCACCATGCTCCACCAGCTGTTGACTTCAGTAAAAGTAGGACTGTGGAGTTTTTCTCCTATATGTCAGCCTCTGGGTTTATTTATGGTTATTCTCATTGGAGTTGTATGTCTTAATAACCTCTACGTACCACAACCAATCTGATCACCCCGAAGCTCTAGATCACAGTGGAGATCACAAAGCTAAGGAAGGGAAATCTTCATTTTGGCATTACATTCCTCAGCTTCATTGTCATTTTAAAAATTGACAGTTTTCCTCGTAGGAAATGAGGCCAAGAATATACTTGGGCCAATTAAGCAATTATAATTATACCACCAACTGCCAAGCACTTTATTTATTTTGCTATTCCAGTTAAAGGACCAGCAACTCTTTTGTATTCATCATGTACAAAGCAGCTTTGTAGACCAGCCTATATTCCCTCGCTCTTGTAATAATGCTTTTAAGGTAAAAACACCTCTTTGTGAGGACAGTCCCATTATAAAGTGATATACTTAGTCACAGCCAGCACTTACTGAAAAGTTTCGATGTTCATTACATTAGCTAGTCTTAAAAATAGAATACAAACCAATTTTGATCAATATATAGTAATAAATAAATATTAAGGAACTATACCACTAATGTACAGGTAGCCTAATTAAAGCAACAGCATTCGCTGCACTTACATACCTTAATTTTCCCTACAAAATCCTTATTGAACCACTACTTTTAAAAAAAATTGCATTTGCAATTAGAAACACTGAAGTTACATTATCGATTTTCTGCTAAAAACCTTTTTAGTAAACAAGCACAAACTACATTCATTAAATGTAAGTGCTTGGAGCTATGGTGTGAAATTCAATTCAGCCATTATCATGAATTACACTGATTATTGCTGTAATTATTTTCTCTTGGATACAACTGCATTTCTGTTCCTTGCTAGTTGTGTTGGACGTATAACCATGTTCATTTTATAGCTAATAATACTCAACTGTAGTTTCAGCAATTACTATCACTTATACAAATCATTAAGTTAAGCTATGGGTACCTAGTAAAATTTGAAAAAAAAAAAAAGTAAAACATCCTTTCTTTTTTTTTTACCTCTGAAATAACTAATGGCATTGGCAACAGAGTAAAATTACAAATGTTAACTGATTTACATTAGAAAAAGTGATCACCTGTGATCCACTTCCACCGATATTTTGGTCACAGTGAACTCATAACTATCCTTTTAAAACCTGCCAGGTAAACTATACTTTTGCCTTTACCACACAGGCTAATAGAATAATCTCTTTTTTAAGGTTTATCTGTTAAGAGAACAAAATTTTCTCAAGGGCCATTTACACACCAGCAGGCCACAGTTGAAATTAAACATCCCAATAATTCCATCCACTAAAACAATTTATTTTATAGATCATTTCAAGCACAGCAACAAAAAAATGTTTTCTAGTTGGAGACCCTTTCCCAAGCCCTGGCAACTGCAATCGAGAGGCTGCGTTGCCAGCGATGGTTATTGCTCTTCAGCCCAACGAACACCCAAATCACCTGGTATTTATTAGGACAAATCCATAAGTGTTGATTTCATGTGTTGCTTGAATAAGAAGTCCAGTATCAGATGCTATAATAATAGTGATGTTCTTGAAAAGCAGTTATTCCTCGAAGAGATGCTGTAATAAAAGTTATATTCTTGAAAAGCAGTTATTTCTAGAATAGTGGCGTAAAAGCAACCAGTGAATAACACACTGCAAACCAGTAATGAAAGAGAAGTTGTTTGGCTCATGGTATCACAGCAAGATTTAATTTCACGTTCCTGCAGAGATCTGTTCTCCCACCCGCTGCCCTCGGTTACAGCCACCCTCTCCAGGAATTAAGCGTTTCTTAAAATTTGCCTGATATTTGTATAGACCAACACGGATGCACATCACACCAAACGACGTTCACCAGGCAATTCACAAGCTACTCGTGTACAGAAAAAATTCCCAAGGAGCTGCCGAGCCGAGGGTCCGAAGCAGAGAGCGCATCTCTGCTAACGCAGGAGCTGGATGTCAGCCTAAGTCTGGCATAAATGGTGTCTAAAGTCCAAAGAGTCTGATAAATAAATTGCTCACAATAAAACTTGGAGTAATAAGGGAAAACAAATATATCTGAAATGAAAAAACCAATGCCTTTTAGTATTGGATGTAAAATTCAAGTTCGGCATTCACTGTTCCTCAAGCCAGACCCAGCAAAGCTGGGCTCCCAGACCAGGGCTCATCCAGGAATTTCATCCACATCTAAGCAAGTCTTTGCTCAAGTGTTCATGTCCCCAGGCTCTGACAGACTCTGCATTCTTACACCATTTTACACAAGCAGAAGCTTTGGCCTGGAGATATTTTTAGCAAACGAGGCATTTATGCAACATGTTGGCCATGTCATCATCATTCAGAAAATTTTTTGTTCACCTCAAGTTTCCCCTATGTTTCTCATAGAAAATCCTGTTCACAATCGACTATACACATCATTTTAAATGAAAACAACATGACAGTAAAGATCATTTGAATATAACCTAGAATAAACACGCAACAAAGTGCTTTCTATAGACACACCAATCGTGTTAGCAAGTTTCTGTAGTTCTATGGTATCTACTCCGGTGTACGCATTAACAGAATTGTTCATATACAAGTAAAATTTAAAATATTTTTCATCTTGTTTCTCAATGCCACAGGCTAAGCCAAATAAATTCCAAAACAAAATGTGATGTTTATCTTGCAGCCATTACTACATCTCATGAATAAGGGCTGCTAAATTCGGGTGGTACCATCACTCATTTACCAAAGGGTTTATTTTTTGCTTATGGCTCTCTTTCAAAAGCAACTGCAGCAGTGACCTTCAGCACAGGAGGTTGTATTTGCAAAAATGCAAAAACTTTAAGAACAACCCATGTAAATTTTTTCTGAAGAAATAAAAATACCACCTCTTCTCCCAAATCCAATAAAGAGACTTGAAAACTAGGGCAAAATTCAATGGAAAATTCTAAAACCACTGTGCTCCTACTGGCCGTCCTGCTTTACTATGTATTAAATTAGAGAGCACCAAATAAATAGCAAGGAAACGCTACCCGAAATTCAAGTATTAAATACACAAGAAGACAATGGATATTCCCATATACATTCTTCATACAGGAATCTTTCCTCTGGCCACTCTGAAACCATGTAACATGACCTTCAAAGCAGTGAAGATGTGTTGTAGAAGTTCTGCTCAGCTAACCGTGAATACTAATTGCAGGAAGAACAATCTGCCTGGGGCCGGAGGGCAGAAGCTGAACCAACAGGCACCGAAGTTTCATCATGGTACTGCAGACAACAACCTCTCTGAAAGGAGATACCTCCCAACCCTTAACAAAACTGGAGGAAAAAAAGAAATCTCCTTATCAAAGCAGCCTTGGAAAGGAAACGGTGAATAATGAAGATTTTCATGTGTGTGTACATGTACTTTTGCACGTGTCTCTGTATTCCCACATTGCAGAAAACACTTTTATTATTCAGCTTGACTGCACAAAATACAGTTGGCCCCAGCCAAGTATCCTGGTTCCTTTGCCGATGTGAGGGATGAACCACTCCAACTATTTCTCTCGGTTCATCAAGAGTTCAGTGGTCCTTCCACCACGTCTCACTGATTTCTTGTGTGCTGGGAAGGTGATACACAGGGGTATCCCTACCACAGGGGGCAATACTGAAACAGAGCTTTGGCCACCGCAGCAGAGTCCAAATTTGCCTGTGTGCCTGATGGAAACTGAGTCACAGGTCAGCATTACCGCCAACGAAACACGACCAAACCTACACCACCAGGCCAAATGAACACCAAAGCTACAACACCATGTTCTACCAGCCCAATGTCTTGTAAATAGGGCCGGATCTGTGGGCGCAAGATCTGCACCAAGTGCTCCTAACACTTCTGCCTGCTCCTCTGGCCGGAGCTCACCAAACCTGGACTTCCAGGTTATCTGCTGACTTCAGCTAGCCCCAGATCAGCCTTTTCCAGACAGCTTGTTCCCACCTCAGCTTGCTTTGAACCCTCAAGAGACCCCTTCTCCAGGACAAAGCTGAGGACCCCTGGCAGGGATGACCACCTGTAAGCAGGATCTGAACTGCAACACCAAAACCCATCTGGAGAGATGGTGTGACACCACACTAGAGGTGGAAAGAGGAGGTCAATATGAAATTCTCAAGAGGATTTGCAAGAAATATGTGAGCCAAAGGTAGAGCAAACCTAGAAAAATAAGAAGCCAGCAAACAAAAACTGTTCTCTCAGCTTGCAGCACAGCAAATATGATGAGTGATGCAAAGATCTACAGGGATGGCCACCAGGTCCTGTTTGCTCACTTTACCACAGGTTTGCCTTCAAGACCAACACATGCCAAAGTTGGTCTTGGTTTATGCCATTCCCCTAATGGCAAGTGAGACACCCATGTTTAGTACCTGCTCTCGAGTGCCTTTTTTAGAGGCTGTGTTGAGAGTAGAAATGGATGTCCTTTGCTTGGTAACCCAAGTGGAAACACTCTCCCTTTCAAATTGCACAATCTGGTTGGCAGCCACATCATGCACCTTGAAGTCAGTAGATGTCACCATATCGAACCCATTAAGGGCTCTGCATGCTTCACACGGGCAGGACGGACGTAAAATCCAAACCCTACAATAACTTGGCAGTCCAGACTCTGAGGCTGGGGTGAGGGGAGGGAGGTGAATCTGCTTTCAAACTTGAGGACACCACCTCCGGATCACGAAACCTCTGAGCGGTGAACTGTGGGGGTGTGAAGGAGTATTTGGGTTGGGGATGACTGTGTGAAGATGGGGATAGAGGGCAAGGTGGACCTTAGGAAGACAGCATTCATCTTCCCTTCTAACATAGGACTCAGATACATTCAGTCCTGCCTTAAGAAATGAGCTTAATGACCTATATCCTAGAGCTCCATTAATTTGACAGTGCCAGATGGGAGACAATTTTGAAGGGCTTGATGTTCAAAGAGAGAGTTGCTATCATTGTTTCAAAGTCAGATTCTTCTCCCAAGTCCAGCATTCAAAACTACAGGACCTACAAATGTGTTTGAAACATGTGAAAACCTTTTACAGTTTTATAATGAGTTTAATAGTAATCCTATTGATAGCAACTTTGAGATGCCCACCAACCAATACAGAACAGCAATACTAGCAGGAAAAAAAAAAGAAGCTTCTATTTCTGGGTGAGGAGATGTATAGAGACAAGTAAAAATAATCAGAAGAACTGTGCCTGGAAAGCCAGCCTGTAATTTTTCAAAAGCAATACACACGTTCTCTGGACCTTGTTTTCTAACAGATTGGGATGGGACTCACTGGGCCCTGGCTAAACCCTGCTCCCACCGAAAGCAAGAACAAACCAAGGCTGAGTGCTTTTGGAAAGCAAAGTTGTATTTTTTCTTTCCATTTGGGATGTGCGCAACGGGACTCGGGAGAAGACAAAGCCGGAGTTTCAGGCAATGGCCAGGAAGTGAAGCAAACAAACACATAAACAAACAAAATATCCTACTTGTCTAAAACAATTCTAAAAGGGGGTTCGTTTTCTTTTGCTGCCAAGCTGGTGCTCGAGCAGAAAAACAGAGAGCGTGGGAGAAGACTGGGAGGAGAGCGTGTATCCCACTCCAGGAAAATAATGAAAATCAGAAGTTTTTCTTGTGTAGGGCCCTTGGTGATCATGTAGGCAGATTAACAGACCAAGTTCGGCAGAAAAACTTTGTGTTAGAGCTTTCCTATGAGATAAACGGCAAACTAAGAAGCACACGGTGATGGCGCTGCCCACCTTCAAAAGAACAGAAAATCTAATTAGAGAAAGAAATGTCCTCGGATAAGTTGATTCCCCTGACAAAACATCCAGCTGCCCATGGAAATGATATGCACGAAGGTTAGCAGGATAATATTGTTAACTTAACCTGCTCAAACGCATCTTCATAGAACTTTGCTTTTTATTTGTTATTAAGAAAAATTGCAGCTGAGGCTTCTCCTCATTCCTTGTAGTACTTGGATCTGTACAATTGAAGTACTTAAAATGACATTTATATGACTGCTAGCAATGGTTGATCAGTTAGTGTGACATGGTACAGATAAAAGCTCCAATTAGGCCCTAACTGTTTACTTAATAGAAAGACCTGTTAGGAACAAGAAGGATTGCCTGTTAGCAGAAGAACAGAACTTTTTCACGTGGCAGATTATCAGTGTTCTTTAGATTCACACATAAACAAGCCTGAAATGCAATTACATTTTCCACAAGGACCCAAATGCTTTTAACCTTTTCAAGGTAAAAAGAGAAAAAAAAATGCTGAAACTACTGTTGAATTAGGTCCAGCCAGCTTTTTTTTTTTTTTTTAAGTTTTTGTTTCATTTTAATAATGGTTTAGTCTGTTTCACAGCCTGTGGCCTCTTCAAACCTGTTACTTTTAAAGATATAGCAGATGCTTCCTAAATGGAAAGGAAATTGTAATGATGCAAATCCCTATTCACTTGATTTTCCAAATAGGTTCAAGCACTACAAGCTGTATAGGGCAGGTGGGGTAGTGTTACTGACAACCAAAAAAGGTAAACTTGAATACAAATAGACAAATCAAGCACACGTGTTCATTTGAAAGTTTGTAGTCTGCTCCCCAATATGCGTCTGAGAAAATAAGCTATTATCATCACCGAGTGTCCTTCTCAGCATCAGAAAGCTGGAAATTAATTTAATTGCTGAACTGCACCTAAAATCAGCTGCTCTTAAACATTACAATTTGGCTTCTAGTCTCATCAAAATTCCAAATATGTTAAAATTCTAATTTGCAAATGTGCTAAATTAACACTTTGAAACCACAATATTTAACCTGCTGGTTAATCTGTTGTCAAGTGAAAACAAGTCAAGCAACATGGAAATCATATACTGCACCAAAAGCCATAGCAATTTACCTAAAAATCTTTACTATGGGGGTGCCACTAGGAATTCTGAAGTCCGGTTTCATTACAAGCCCTATTATGTCTTTCCTCAACCTAATAATTCATATAAATTAATCCAGATAAAGAGGAAGGTTGTTTGTTTGTGGGGGTTTTTTTCATTTAGGAGTGTGTTGAAATTTTCTTTGCTTTAGAAAGATAATTTTGCAAATCCTTGTAGTTTTACATGAGGAGCAGATTTGCATCTGAAAGCAAGTTGGCTTCATTTGGTAACGCACACAGACATTGTGCAGCCCTACTGTGCAACCCAAACTATCTGTGAGAGATGCGGGCTATGCTGAGTGATTATTTATAGGACTGATCAGAAAAACAGTTAAAATACTGCCCCCCTCTGATTTCTCCCCTCCCAAGGTTAATCTGACTTCATACCAATAGGTAAGATGCTTCTTTTTATTGGAGGGGGGGAAACAATATGACAGACCACAACAAAACACAACCATGCACTGTATAGCAGGTCAGTAGTGATGCTGCCATCAGGGAAAGATCTTCTAATATCAAAAAAGAATTTAAAAAAAAAAATAGAACACCGGCCAAAAACGTTACTCTACAGAGGTTGTTTATTATTGGTATTTCTATGTAATATTAAGACCTTGAAGAAAGCAAAACAGAAACTCAGCATAAGGCTTTTGACAAACTTTTCTCAAAACCACTCAGAAGAGGTTGCTATAAATGGCAGTGAGAGGTGAAAAGTAAAATATTGCCCTGGATTAGAAAGTAATTTGCACTGATCAAGCTCAGAGAAATCTCAGAGAAACCTCATAAGCAGATAAATTGACTACATGACAGCGGTGACAGCCAATATTGACAAATGCAAGGCATGGGAAAAGCTATTTGAATGCATACACAGAATTGTCTGTGAAAACACATCTTATATTGAATTACGTTTGTTAAAAACAAAACAAAACAAAACAACTGTGCAATAGAGTACACAATCAACCGTGATGCTAAAAACCTGCAATTGCAACTTTGCATTTGGAAATAGCCTGGCATGCCCGGTACCAGGACACTAGAGATGGGCCATAAATGAATGGTACAGAAAACACTGAGATTGTCATTGATGTTTAAAACCCTATATAGCTTCCTAATCACAGGATCTCACTGCAGATTTAGCGGCTACTCAAGACACTAAAATATTCTTCATAATTTACTAATATCTTCAAGATCCTCAGGTGAACTGGAGTTAAGAAATAATCTCTATTTTGTAATTTTCCAAGGGCCACTGCTGGCTGTGCAGCTCTTCTTTGCTGACCCATCTGCCTCTGAAGGAAGAGAATCATCAAAAGCTTCATTTGTTCTTAACATGAGCATGGAATTGGATCATTGGTGTGTGCAAGTGATGACCATTAAAAAATAGTGCAAGCAAATTTGGGGAAGTACAGCAATGAATGTGCATCTCAGCTGCTCAAAATGAAGGGTATATGTCACTCAAAGACCAAGAAAAATTAATTATCACCAAATACTTTAGCAGCAAAGTCTTTAACAACTGCAAGAGAGCTTTCTTTAACCAGAACTAGGTTTTAGTGTTTTGTAGTTTTTGAGGAGAGGGTGCCAAGGCAGACACTTCAAATAATCTCAGAAAAATGTTTTTCTATTCAGTTAGGCTACATAATAAATATGTAAGAAAAATATAAACATTTACCTTAACTGCTTAGAAACAGGTAGGATCCCAGTGCTCTTGAAATTTCACAAATAAGATCTGTGTATAGCCAGCCGTAATTTCATAGGAAATCTAATTTTTACTTTAACATCTTGGAAGTAAAACAGCGGCAAAATGAAATACAAATGCAGGTGTCACTGCCATCTGACCTTATTCAAACAAATAGCTCCTGGCACATGTGGCATCACTTTGGGCACACACGTACACATAACTGTGCACAGAATCAGGCTCCTGGAAAGGAAATGGGAATTAAAAAAAGAAAAATCTCTGTAAACTATTGGACTGCCACTACAGAAAAGACAATATCCACAACTCATTGCCTTTCTGATCTTGTTCTTTCTTCTAATATCTAACTAAATGCTTTTCAGCTTTTATTTATTGTGTTCTATGAGACAGAACATTTCGCTATCGAAGTTAGCGATTCCAACAGGAAATTGTTTTCTGGGGAAAATATTTTTGTTTATTTCAAATTTTTTTTTTCATTAAGCAGCCTTCAATAAGAAACTTGCTATACGCAGAATTTACCTATTTAGAAGAGAATTAATAAAATTTCCAGTTTCATAACTTACATTGAACTTGTATCAACAAGACATATTAATAGAAAGTATCTATTTTGCTATAGCTACTTGGCTTGTTGGGCTTCTACTTTTTCAACAAATTTAGGACTATTCCTTATTACGTTACGGCATTTCAATGCTGACAAGAGAAATTGGGTTTTGTATAAAATATGACAGAGGACCTCTAGTTTTAATTAGTTTCTGATGTAATGGTGCCATTAATGAATGGCTGCTTCCTAAGCTCAAAAACCTCTTCCCAAAAATGTTCATCAAAAGGCAGTTGCAACGCCTGGAGCCCTTGCTGAGCTGGGGACCAACTCAGAGTCACCTCTGGACTGACATGATTCATGATCCGCGGGGCTGGAGAAGCACGAGCCACCCTCCCACAGCCCTCACCCCACCACGGCGGGATGCAAAGGGCGAAAATTCCCCCATCACAAAACATGACACCAAACTAATGGTTACAAATGTGTTTTCAAGAAGAAGGATGGAAGGGAAAGGGCTTTAGAAAAATCTTCCATTCTGCTGCATGGGAGAGCTTTTGTCTTTTTAAAGCAGCTTTTTTTTTTTTAAAGCATCTCTAAGAACCTTGCTGTTCAAGACTACATTTAGAAACACTGGCAGAAATGGTATAATTCATTTCTTACACCAAAATCAACAGCAGCATTTTGCAAGCGGTGGCCAAATAAAACACGGCAAGGATTAAATCAGTTTTACACCTCCTAGGGTCTCTACCAAGGGCTCCTAGAGAAAAGCGCAGATTTGTTTTCCTGTCTGATTCCTTCAGAGACTCTTTTTAATTTCACTCTGTGTCTTTGTTTCTGGTGAATTTTCAGAGTTGTGAGCGCAGCAGAGCAGACATGAGGCAACAAAGGACAATCCCACGGAAATGGGGCTGGATCCTCATGGAGAACAAGACGGTGTCTGGGCTGGTGCGGAGCCTCAGCTGAGGAACCAGCGGTGAGAGGGTCAAGCGGGACGAGGGTACCAGGACCCTCCCCATGTCCCTCAGGTGCCAGCTCGCTGGGTGACACATAGAATCATAGAATCATTTCAGCTGGAAGAGACCCTCAGGATCATTAAGTCCAACCATAACCTAACCTAACTCTAGCACTAAAGGTGTAGGTGGCCAAGGCTGCCACTGGGGCCAGGCTTCTTCTTCCAGCTTCAGCGACTTCTGCCATGAGTAGAAATGGAAAGGAAGGGCGCTGCTTTGCAGCTCATAAGAAAAAATTGACTTTGTGAGCCACAGAACGTGCCTGTGCTGAGAATCCAGGTATTTTTCTTAGACCCACCAGCATCCACTAATTCAACACCAAAAGGCCTCCACTCTTGAATAGCCATCTAATTCAAATAAGATGCTGCTTTCACATACCACTGATAGGGGAAAGATCAGAGACAAGCTATAATGGCAGAGCACTTCTTTTCACGTAATGACAAAAGTAAAACCAGCCAGAATTCAGACCCGAAAAGATGTACACTACTCAAAATTTTGTTTTCTTGTTTTGTTTTGTTGTTGTTGTTGTTGTTGTGTTTTGTTTGGGTTTTTTTCTTTTAATTCCCAGCTACAATAATGTTATTTTCCTTTTCCAAATGAGGACATTTCCTAGTATTGTCTCAGAATAGGTGCCTGGCTGCATAAAAGTGGCCTCATGCTGATCCAGAAACGCTCTCGCAGAGCATTCTAGTGAGAGCAGAGCCCACCTGAGGATGTACCTCTGCTTTCAGCGAGGTCTGGACCACACAGTCGCTTGAGGTCTCATCTAAACTAAATCATTCTGGGATCTGATAGAAGCCCAATACCAGGAATGGGTGTCAACCTCTCATTTATGCTCACTTGATGCAAAAACAACCGATACACATGTTCCTGGAAATTAGCACCTGACTGGGCAATTGAATGTACTGCTAATATATACTTCCACCTAGCTCTTGCCTCACATTTACTTCCAGAGCAGATAAAATAAGATTCCACTTTTGTTTAGAGGTGTCTTGGTTAAGGGTAAAATATGTTTCTGCATAGGAGAGTAGATCATGAAGATCCTCTCTTAATAAAGTAATGTCTTTCCTTTCACAAACCATTAATTCTTTTTTTAAAAAAATATATTGCTTATCTGCATATTTAATAATATATGAATAATATATTCTACATAGGTTACTTGGCTGTTGAAGAAACGACTACCAGTCTTATGTTTGCTTTTTACTGATAACATCTGTGGTTTATAGAAATAAAAGAATAAATACTAGGCCAACTGTCAAGTCAGATCCCAACATAGAAATTATGAAATATTCCCTCCACGGGTACTTCTATTGTCCCTGTAAAGTTAGTTGGAAGGATTTCACCCTGTAGTCTGTGACTCTCTGATACAATGAGAAACAAACAAGTAAGCCTTCAGCAGAATGCATGGAGAACACCACCCTGTACTCAGCAGAGATGGAGCAATTACAGAAGTTGGTGATCTGAAAAGGGAGCCAACACGCAGTAATAACTTACTAAACTGTTATAGCAGCAAGGAATCACTCCAGCCTGAAGACACAGCTCATCTGCTTTCCCTATTTATGTCCTCAGGACAGAGGGATGCTAAGGAGCGTCGACTTACATCCCCTGAACAAGACCCGAAGCTCTGGAGAAAAAGGGGTTGGTGAACCATAGTTGGTTATACACCGAGTGACTTGCAGATTGGGGCAGGAAAAAAGGTTTTCCTCCTTTCTTCCCAGCTAGATGAAACCTGCCTCGAGGCAGAAGCCTCTGCTTGAAAAGGAATGTTACAAGCCAGCCCGTGCTTCAGGTAGCGCATTCGCAATGAGATGTAAAGTGACATCCATCTTGATTTAATGCCGCTCAAGAGCCATCGGGATTCTGAGCAGCACTTGGACACAATCCAAAGGCGATGATTGTGCATTGCAGGCTTTAGAAACATGTCCCACGACCACAGCTCTCTCCTTTCTGCCAGGAAGTAAAATATATCCCAGAGGCTTCTTTTGTTATACAGCAATCAGGTTCTCCAAATCCATTTGCTGGCTGCAGCGCATCTCATTTCCCAGTTTCTTTTCTCTTCCACTGTGCTCACTGTTTCTATTCAGCCCTAACAGCTGCATCTCAGTCAAAAATCAAACTTTGTGCAGACACGCTAGGCTTCAGAGATGAGAAGCAGGCATAAGAAATATCCAAGACACAAGACAACCAAGCATTTTGCTCCTGCCTTAGCATGAACACAATAAATCCAATCCGAGTGCTGCCTGACACACTTCCTTACACTTCTTTCCACAAGTAGTATTTGGATTAAACTAACTCATATACACCTTCCCATTATTTTCTTTTTTTGAAGCTCTTAGTGTGGTTTTGGGGGAGGAAAAAAAAAAAAAAAAGCGGGGGAAGGGTTCCAACATTTCAACATTTTCAACCAGACTGAGCTGCCCATGGGGTAGAAAATCTGGACTCTGAATTTCTTGCACTGTGAATGTATCTCATAATTGACTAAGCGTAAGGGGAGGCACAGGTTTGTGTGCAGCTGTGTGTGGGTACACATGAACTTTCCTCTCTTCTTAGTTTTAAGCTGCTAGAGAAAAATCTTCAAAATGGGCAACAGTCGCAATGCAATCAGACAGACAGACTGTCTGCAACAGAACGATTTAATTTGGTCCTGTTGCCACTTCTGAAAAATGATGTCGACAGAAGATAAGGAGACAGAGAGTTTAAAATTGTTCTATCAGAACCAGTTGCCTGTTAGGAAGCTTATTTGAGGCAATTCGAAATTGTTCCATTTTTTTACAAGGCGATTGCCCATCAGGAAGACTGTTTGTAACTGAAGTAAAAGCTAAAATGGTTTACATAGCAGGAACAGGTACCCTGGATTTGTACATATTCTGTGCTACAGACTCTCGTGTGCATATTTCCCTTTTCTTGTTTTGCTGTTTCTTCTGCTTGCTGCTGAAGCTTTTTCTTCCTGAGAGTCTGTTTATTAGTGGAAAAATAACAAGAGCTTTTTCATTTTTATTTTCCAGGGGAAGGCAATTCAAATAATCTCAGAAAATGGTTTCCCTATTCAGTTAGGCTATATAATAATGCAAGAGCAACTCTTGTCGTTTATTAATGAGCTGAGATGGATTCACTAGGAGAAGACTAAGAGATTGATATGGCTCCAGCCCATCCTCTTTACCGCCACACAGGGTGGTACACGATTTGCACAGGGGCTGCCATCAGCCCAGGATGGAGGCACCTCAGGAGGGACCGCTGGGTTAAGAACTCCTTCCTCACCCCTTCATTCAACCATTCCTTTCTAATCCATACCTTATGGTGGTCATTTTATTGTTCTGATATTATTTATATATTCATGCTTGCTCGTGTTAAAGAAAGTAGAGCCGAGCTAATCAGTGTAGTATTCTGTATACACTGGTATATTAGCATACGAAGCATTTGGAAGCGCCTGAGCCCAGCCAGCCCAGGTCTCTCACTCTCCAGCCTACATCCCAGCAGCTGAAGAAGAGCTGCAAATACCACCAGCCAGCAGAGCCCAAGGGGTTTTCTCACCATCAGGAAGTGGCCAAACCAAAGGGGCGAAGCCGAAAGTCAGGAATGGCCTTGCAGTCTCCATCCTTTCTTGTTTGTTTATTTTCCGTTACTGTTTTCTCTCTCCACTTCTCTGCCCAGCATCCCTTCAGAGGAACATCAGCTCAAAGCTTTGGGGGGCTCACCAAAACTAAATTCGTTATTTTGTTAAAAGTAGAGTTGGAAAGAACAAAGCCAAAGTAATTAATTCCTGGTATAAGCTGATGTCATTTCCATCTCCACATCTTTCGTCTGAGCTCCTCCATCAAGTTCTCAGCACACAGTAACATCCAGACCCCAAACATCACCCATGTCCCTAGCAGGGCACCGAGCAGGGCTGGATCCTGCCAGCACGTTCCTGTGCTGCTGCCATCATGGGTGTTTCCATACCGACCCACAAAAGATAGAAAAATGCTCTTGTGCAGCAGCTCTTCCTCCAGAAAATTTACTTCTCAAAGTTAACCAGTTCAAGGAAAACCCTTGCAAGCCAATTTCACGCACATCAACACAGCCCACCAGGCACAATACCTTCTCTGCTGCCTCATGAAAAATGGCACAGAAATGTATTTGCACAGAAACAAATGACTTCTGCAGAACACATTATGCTAAAGACCAGCCAGTTCTGCTGGCAGAAAATGCAAAGATCTGAGCTGTCTAGTTGAACTAAGGTTGAGCATCTTCAACTTTAATGGAGCACGATTTGTGCTTAAAAAGGATAACAGCTATTAAGTAAAAGACAAATGTTTATCAGCCAGAGTAATTTCTATTGATGCTTATTAGCCATTCAAGACTATATGGCTTACCCAGATATATTTTATTGTCTAATGTAATAAAGTTTTCTATATCAGATCTTACCGTAAAATAAAATTGTTCTTCAAAGGAGATTTATTTTATGAAGTTGGGCCACAAAAACTGAATAAGGCATGAGACACTGGTGAGGCCATTCAGATTCAGACCAGTTACAGACCTATAACTCAGTTTATGTGCAGATCACAGACATCATTTACAAGCTTGATCTATGTATGTTTGCAGTATCAGTGGGTAGACAACTATGAAAGATGTTATCATACACACTGTCCCACATGGACAGGTTCTTAATAAAGGGGAGTCCCTGGGTGTATTTTAGAATCGTAGAATCATTTCAGTTGGAAAAGACCCTCAGGATCATCAAGTCCAACCATAACCAAACTCTAGCACTAAACCATGTCACTAAGAACCTCATCTAAATGCTTTCTAAACCTCTCTAGGGATGGTGACTCCACCACTGCCCTGGGCAGCCTCTCCCAGTGCCCAACAACCCTTTGGGGAAGAAATCGTCCCCAAGATCCAACCTCAACCTCCTCTGGCGCAACTTGAGGCCATTTCCTCTGGTCCTGGCGCTTGTTCCTGGGGAGCAGAGCCCGACCCCCCATGGCTCCAAGCTCCTTTCAGGCAGTTCAGAGATCAGAAGGTCTCCCCTCAGCTCCTGTTCTCCAGCTGAACCCCCAGCTCCCTCAGCCGCTCCCATCACACTTGTGCTCCAGCCCCTTCCCCAGCACATTTTGCTGCTGTGAGTGGCACACGTGAGAAACACAAGCCCTCAGTACTGAAGACCAAGGTTTCCTCATCGGACAGTGGTGTCCCATTCATGAAACAAGAGGAATCATGATTCCACACACAGGTTTGTTTTTAAGGACTTCATGGTGTTGGTTATCTACGTGCAATGTGTTTCTGGTCAGTACAGCAACACCGAGCCAGAGAACAGCTATTCAAGAAAGCTTATGAATTCGGGCCAGCCCCTCCCTGATTTAGGGCAGCCCAGTGTCCGTCTCCCTGCTCGGAGCCACAGCAGAGCCACGTAACCCACCCACAGTGCAGCATGTACAAGTGACATCAGCCCTTGGTCACCACTCCTCACGTCTGGATTTAAGGCCGTGAGCACAACATTCTCTTCACCTCCTCATCCCTGAAGTCCTTAAGCAACTCTCTTCTCTGCCAAAAGGCTGAGTGCTGAAGGTTGTTTTATGACTGAGCATAAAGCAATGACAGAGTGAGGGAAGCGCAAAGGTGGCTTTCATAGACTTATGGAAACAAACATTATTAGATCACCGAGTCTGCCCTTCTTCAGAAGACAACATGGAATTTTATCCAGCAAACCCTTCATCAAGCCTGACAACTTGTGTTTGATGTGCAGCAAGAAACTGAAGCCAGATCCATCCAGGTCTGAAGGGTGAGCCTGGTTGGCTGGTGGAGCACATGACAAAAAGATGCGGTGGATTCCCTGGCTTTCAGTGTTTCAGATCATGTCTCTTCTGAGAATAGGCTGAGAGGGTCGGGGGTGTTCAGCCTAGAGAAGAAAAGGCTCCAGGGACACCTTATTGCAGCCTTTCCATACTTAAAAGGGGCCTGTAAGAAAGATGGGGACAGGCTTTTTAGCAGAGCCTGTTGCGATAGGACAAGGGGTGAAGGTTTTAAACTAAAAGAGGGGAGATTCAGGCTGGACGTGAGGAAGAAATTGTTGGCCCTGAGGGTGGTGAGAGCCTGGCCCAGGTTGGCCAGAGAGGTGGTGGATGAAGCATCCCTGGAGACATCCCAGGCCAGGCTGGACGGGGCTCTGAGCAACCTGAGCTGGTGCAGATGTCCCTGCTCATGGCAGGGGGGGCACCGGGTCAGCTTGGAAGGTCCCTCCCAACCCAAACCATTTGATGACCTTTGAAAGACTGGCATTAACCAAACACAAGTCATTTGGCTTAATTCAAAACAGGTGAAATTCTCCACAGCCTGCATTACACAGGATGACCAAGTCGATATGATAACCTCATTCTGCACCTTACTCTACAAATATCACCAGCTCATCCTGGGACAAAGGCCGACACAAACTAACGCAATATTATTGTTCAAGGCACGAATGTGGAAGAGCCCAGGGTCTGATCCTTCATCTCACAAGGTCAATGGACGCTTTTGTCATTGAATTCAATGTGAGCAGAAATGACGCTAAGATTTTTCCAGTTCAGATGTCAGCTATTAATTTGGACGATGGTTATTTGATTCCAAGAAAAGTCAGTGGAATCAAGTTAAAGAGACAGAGATATATTCATATATCCTTAAACTGGGAGACACCGCAACTCACTGATAACCTAAATTAGATTGAGCTAGTGTTATCTCTAATTAGGATCTTTCACTATGAACAAGGAAAGAGGACAAAGTGAATTAGCGAAGGAAACAGCACATACATTGGCTCAAAACAATAACCAGAAATGTTAGTTTCCATGTCAAGATGCCACGTATGAAGAAAAAATATTTCAAAAATTATTTCACTAAGGAAAATCTGAAACTATTCAGAATTAGAGAGACTCACGAGAAATGTTGGTGATATTTATTAACCAATTAGCTAAATGACCTTTGCATCATTTTTATACACAGTTTTCTTTCATAAATATTTCATGAATTACATGTAATTATTAGTAACATCAACTTTACTGAATTAATTACTGCCAATTCCTATTAATAAAATGCATCTTGTAATAAATAATGTTAGTTTATTACAGAGTATTGGTCTCAGAGGTATTCACATCTGTCAGTTGCCTTCTACTTCAGGCTAAAAGAAAGGTAATCAAATAACTGTAATTATTGTACTAAATATATCACCGTTTGTTTAAAATGTCAATGAGAATGGATAAAGGCATTTGTAACAATCTGAACCAAGCATCCTGATCTGCAGCAGTGTAAGTGCACATGACGAAGAGCCACATTACCGTCAGGATACAGGCTGATGTCTGGGGCTAACAGATAGAAATGTCAACAAATGGTTACTTCTCTGATTTACTAACAGGTTTTTTTTCACCTGGAGGCCATTGGCTTAGAGCTACTCGAATAAGTAACAGCGAATTTCATCCGATGGCTCCTAATTAGCCCTTGTGAAAGGGGTGTTGGAGTTAGTCCAGTCCTGGTAGACAGGTTTCCACGTATTGACTGATGCTGCCATGACTGGTAGGGTCTGAGGCTGTTGGACCACACGCTACAGGAGAGCAAAAACCAGCAAAAACCACCTTCCTCCTGCCTTGCAGACAACTAACAGACTTTTATAATACCAAGTCCATATGCAACCTGCAATTTTCCAGGCTAAGGCCAGGCTGAAGGACTCACCCTCAAGCGGTGCTGTTGCTTCTTCACATTGCCATGGAGGGTGGACCCTTCTCCAAACAGCTGCTCCGTGTCTCACATCTGGCAGGCGTGGAGAGCAACAATCCTGGCAGTCTGCTCATGGAGCCAGAAAGCAAAACGAGGGAGTTTTAGTCTATTTATCACCATTTCCACGCAAGAATAGCAAATAATTCTCCAGCACTATACTGGTCTAAACTGTTTGTTTTACATATCTGAATACCTAAATACTGGCAAGCAAGACAAGCTTAACCTGGTGACCTCTGTCAACTTTTAAGCCCTGGAATAAACCAGAATTACCGTGATTTTTCAGGGTTTTATACTGAAGCCCTCCACAATGGTATTATCTAAAAGAGACAATATGAGCAATTGGTATAGACTGGATTTCCTATTCTCCACTCTCATCCTCTTTTACCTTTTTTCCTTCCTCAGATACAGAAATTTCTAGAGCAAAATAAAAAGGAAGACTAAGATGGAGATGAAAATGGAAAGTCCACACATTGTACCTCAGGAAAAACAGCATTTGGAAAATAGAAAATCAGGTACCAATGAGCCCAGCCTCCTGTATCGGCCTGACTTACCTTTACTCCTTTTCTGCCCCCCAGCCGCGTTACGGTGGTTGCACAGACACCCTGCACTCCGCTGCCACACGGTTACTGTGATTTCAGCTCCCATCCGCACCAGCCACACAATGAAGCTGTTATATTCCCTCAGACTTCCACTGCGAAGAAAACAGCAGAACTTCCAGATTCTCTGGATGTGGTTCCCGGTGCAGGGACATCTGCGATGCCAGCACTCCCGTGGTGAACTTGACCCTGTCCCTGCAGTTTAGAGCTTGGCAGGAGTCTCTGCCAAAACCGCACCCTTTGGTTTTGCTCTCCCCTCGGGCTGTTCACCATTTTTTTCTGGACAAATCCTGTAATCTTTCAGAGGAGGATGGGGTAATTACTGCTTGGACAGGAAAGCCTGCTGTCTTACAATCTTCTTTCAGCTGTTCTGTTCCCAGAAAATGACGGATGCACCCAAATTTCTGGGACTACAGACCCATCTCTCGTGGCTCAGGGCTGTGCCTGGCTTAGCTCAGTTTGGGTACCAGCTCCTTTGTCAGTGACAGTCCAAGAATATCCAAGGGGACTGTGGCCACCTAAGAAAGCTTTCAATGAGAATGACCTGGTGACATGGTCAGGAGATGTTCTGGACCCTGGGAAGAACTGGTAGACAGACTCCTGCTCCAGGGTGAACAGCTCAAAACACATGAGGCAACACAGGGGGTGCCTGCAGATTTATTTGCAGCAGTGTGAAACAGTAATAAAACAAACCTCAGCATCTTTACATATTTAAATGCGAGAGTGAATCAGTTGTGGTGCTGATCGTTATCTCCTGCATGACACCTGCTATCTCAAAACAGCTCCGTACCCCATCCTAGAAAGAAGCTGGAATTCCTTCTAGCAGAGTTCACAGCTGAATGTGGGTCACCACAGCTGAGACGGCACTCTCTCCACTAGAAGCTTTTTGTTGTTGTTGTTTTAAGAGAAAATTGCATATATTAGGTAGGCTTTGAAGTTACTACCAGGCTGTGACAACTGGAAGGTATGAGCAGAACATTATAGTTGGTTTTAAAGATGAGGGAAGTGTTGACGTGCTCAGGTCTATGAGGGAGCTTTGGCTTTCAGAAACTTAGAGGAAGTTAAGAGAATATAAAGCACTGGCCAGATGTAGGTACCTCCCGAACTATTGCAGCAGCTGAGAGGGTGCTCACATTCCTCATAAATACCACTTAACACAAGTGCGTTAATAAAAGAGAAGGCACTTTCTCAGAGCGTTGCTTCTGAGACTGGCCGGTAAGAATGAGAATAATTCCCATGACCAGCATCATCTGGTTTGAGTGTAAATCCCTCTGGGTGGGTGCTGCCTTAGTGGGTTTCTATAGCCCTCTTGATAACAGAGCACTGATCTCCACCCAAACTCTGTTGTTGCAAAAGCAACAGTAGGTGGATAACACCTGTAAAGTCTGATTTTTTTAATTTTTAAATGTATCTCCCTGAACCTCCGTATTCTAAGGATGCGTTTGCCTCATTTGTTTAAACGCAATAAGCATTTAATGAACGCGTGTCCTGTCTTCCTAGTAATATTGAGGAAAAGCTTTTGCTCAAAGTTGAAACCCGTAAAGTACAACCACCAGGTAGCACGTTCCCCTTCTTAGCAGGTCTGAGTACTCACTCTGAGTTGCAGCAGACTGGAGATAACCAGGCATAGCCAGACAGCTTTAAATCATCTAACACGAATGTACCCAACTTGTTTCTTTTACATGTCAGCCTCACTAGGGCAATATCTTAACGCTCAGATTTCATTCCTTCCCTATTCTTTGAGGTAGTCTTCCTCTCGATTTTCCATACTGAGTTGCAGACAGGAAAAGGAGATTTTACCACTATGTGGTACAGAATTTTTTCTTTAATTTCCTCGCACATTGTAGAATAGTACACTGCAAAATTGAGAGGCACATTTCTGAAAGTTTGAGGGAAAGAACTAGGAAGAAAATGGAGAAAATCTAGCTTAACAACTCTTTCAATTTTGAAAATTGCAATTTGACAGCAATCCTGTGGCTGGGAAATAAACGTTCATCCCTTTGCCTCTATAGTCATTTGATTGATGTCAAATTGCTTAAGACGAAATAAAGAGTGAGATGCAGTCATATTTTTCCAGCTTCTTTCTATAGAATTGGGGTCACAGTATTTGGGATCAAAAAGTTATTTATGACATTTATTTTCTACCGCTGATTGCACTTTAGCCTCTCAAAATCTTGGTTTTATCATGAAGATGTGCCTTTATATTTAGAACTTTGCAGCACCATGGTTTCTTAGACAGAAAAAGTACACTCCTGATACAGAAGCCCACCATTCTCAGGACTTAATCCTTCAATCACTACTGATTCTGATGCTGACCCTACAAAACCCTTAAATGAACATATTTTAAAGCACATAGGTAGTCTCATTGACTTCAAAGGGTATAAATGCAATGTACTCACATATAGGAATATATATCTTCAGAACGAGAAAGGTTCTCCCATGGCCACCTCCTACCAATGTGCTCGTGCTCTCGCCAGGATGAGCTGGGTGAGTCTTCCCAACCAACTGCAAAAAAATCTCCTCCAAAGAGAGAGAACAAGCGAGAAGCCGCACAAGATTTTGCTAACAAAGGTCACCTTCCTTTCTCCAATTCCCTCCCCAGCCACCCCTGCTAGACAAC
Organism: Caloenas nicobarica; assembly: GCF_036013445.1. Classification (NCBI taxonomy): domain Eukaryota; kingdom Metazoa; phylum Chordata; class Aves; order Columbiformes; family Columbidae; genus Caloenas; species Caloenas nicobarica. Next base: position 4,683,026 of record NC_088251.1, read on the forward strand.
AAGGTTTTCCCCCCTTACAGCCAGGTTTTGATTTTATTTTATTTCCTCCTGCAAGGTGAGTGGACACACTAGATGTGTCTTGCACATGTGGTCAGGAATAACGTTTGTCACAAAGGTGTCAAAAAGTTATAGCAAGGCTGGGTCTGGTTGCTATATATTTATAATATAATTACTTTATAATAATAATTTCAGCCTGTAGCTTTGCTAGGGCTTTGCAGGGGAGACGGCTGTCATTAGATCCATGATTGATGGAGACCGATGGGGAGAAGGTGAAGTGACTTGTCCAAAGTCCACCTGCAAACCAGCTACACCCAGGTTTTGCTCAGTGCCAGGCAGCGAAAGCCATAAATCACATCTCAAGCCACAGCAGACAAGAAAAATGAATTAGCAGGAACGCTGCAGCCAATGGACCTCACCCATCATATAAGTTTCTTGCACAAACAGGTGTTATTTTACAACACTTCAAATACTGGAAATGTGGGAGCCTAGGTGGCTTCCTCATTTATACTAAAACCCTTGGGTTTAGACAGCTAAAGGTAGCTGAGATAACACCATCCCTAGATTTTCTATAAAAACTAGACAATTTAATGTTTTTTTAAATGGCAATTCAACTCCTAATGCAGAGATCACCCTTACAGAATTTTGTTCTCGGAGGCTGTTCCATTCATAGTTTTTCTGAATTTAAAAACAAAAGAGCAGCCATGAATCACCTTATCAGAATAACAGGAAGAAATGACACTGACAAAAGGTAGGAAATCAGAGTAATTGAAATTACTGATGATTCTATTTTTACTGCAGTTAAATGCTGCATTATTGTTGTTAGTTTTATGAATCCTACGGCTTTTCATTCATTCCAATACCCTAAACATTATACAAATGTAAGAAATTTAAGAAAGAAGAGCCATCCATAACCGAAAACGAAGAGCCTCCCAGCAATTAATATTACAACATGCATAAAAATAAATTAAATTAGTCACCGAGGAGGGGGGTGGGGAAGTGTTACTAGAACTTTATGAAGATAATTACCTGATATAAAAAGCGACTAACAAGACCATTCTGCATTGGATATTATCCAGAAAAAAAATTAAACCTATGTTGCTGCTTCAATACCATCTAATACTAGGAACTGGCAGAAAAACATCTATTCTATGAATAATAGCTCAACAGTCCCAAAGGACATCAATACATGAATAAGAAAAAAAAAATCTCAAGCCTTTCCAAAATGGTGCTAATGCTCCACTGAAACTTAATTTTATAATTTACTGGCAGTCAAGATGGCAGGAAATAAAATAATTTGCTATATATTCTGCACAACAAACCCCCTGCTTTTCCTGGGAAGGGTAATTATCCCTAAAAAAAAAAAAAAAAGAAAAAAAAAAAGAAAAAAATACGACATCTCATATTAAGCTAAAGTCTCATCAAGAAGAGAAAGAGTGCCTCATTACATGTAATTACCAGGGAATTAGAAACATCATTTAACTAAATGAGCGAATAATGCTCAGGATATTGAAGAAACTTGCCTGCACTTCTGCAGAGCACTCTAAGTCCCATTACAAAAATTGCACCTCTTTAATGGAATAATTTTAGGCCTTGTCTGCCTTGCTTTAAAAATAAAGAGCCTCAGAGAGGCAGAAAGAGGCTGAAACTACCATAAACAACTGTTGAAAAGAGCTGCAGAGTAGGAGTAGTCTCTACTGGATACCATGATTTAAAATGACTCATAATCTAACATAATCATGAAAATTAAACCTAAGGACTTGGGTGGGAGGATGGGAGAGAGGGAGGGAAATGAATTACCCTTTTTAATTGTACTTACTCAAGACTACAATGTATTTATAATTATACATTATAGATAACGGGTGAAAGATTCTGGGTTAAAGGTAAGTCTTATAGAGAGGGATGAAAGGCTGCTGCATTAGAAGTCAGCTCAAAAAAAAAAAAAAAGAGGAAAAAAAAAAGCATAACTGCTGATAGATACTCACTGTCTTGCAATGCAATTTTTTTCTAATAGTAAAAAGTTACTAGGGGAATTAATAACGGCCATGATAACGCATTAGAAGCAAATGACATAAACCACAGTCTCTATTTTAGCAATACCGTATCTGCCTGTAAAGGTGATTCTGATGCTGTAGGAACAAATAAAATCTGGAAAACATTATTTGCCACCATTTTGACGCAGAGATCGATCCCATGCCAAGAGAAACAAGGTTTTCCTCACTGATTTTAGGCAGAGAAATTGTCTCCAAGCCTTAGAGCAAGTCACTAAATTGAAAAGATGTCCCTCGAGTTCAAAGGGTTTTGGTCAGGGTTTGAATCCTGGTTCCACATCACTCCGCGAGGAGCTAAATCACTGAAGCGACGTTATAACAAAGTCCCACCAAAATGTCTTCAAATTGATGCACAGGAAAAGCATCATTTTTTTTTTTTTTTTGATAATAAAACATCCTTAGAAAAATGAAAAATGCAGAGAAGTAAAAGAAGAAATAAGGGGATACGTATAATACATCATCTGAAACGTGTACGCTTCCTCTATTAACATTTTCATCCTTCATTTCCTTCTCTCCACTAAAAAAAAAAATCCCCCACCATAGAGATTCAAGGCAAATAAGGGCGGCTTTTTCTTTACTGTAAACAGTTCCACAGCAGAACAAGATGTTAGCACAACAAATAGTGAAATCAGAGGAAGAAAAAGGAACTATAGCCCCAAAGTGTTGAATCTGGACATCTCCACGGGGAAAAGCACAATAGCAGAAAATTGATGATTTTTGCTGCTTTCGAGATCACAAACATTTCAGGCTGCTCACACGGGCTTGGTTTGCAACCAGAACAGCAAAAGAACTGTTTGTTTGGGTGGGTTTTTGGTTTAGTTTGGGGTTCGGACGGTTATTTAGAAGACTGTCCACCAGAAAACAGCTTGTGAAAACATTAGGGTTTTATTTAACGTCTCAATGTCTGCCACTGAGAAGTTATATTTGAATTCTTTCTGATCATAGGAATAGAGGCTTAATGAAACGTTAAATATTTAGACTAAAAAAAAAAAGGCAGTGACATGGGGAGGGAAGGTAAACAGACTTGGAAACTAGTGAAATTGCCAGAATATGGAAGAATTAAAATAACCACTCAGGACAAGAGAGAAGGAATTTGTTAATTAACAGCGCGTAAGGTCATTTGATGCTGAAACAAAAGCTGGGGTGGGACCAGGCGCCCTTGGAGCAGTGCAGCTCGTAGGAAACTCCTGACGCTGAAAGAGGGAGGTGGTGAGATATCCCAACCTTGTTCTCCCTCACAGCTCGGCAGGTGTCAGCCCTGACACAAAGCTCCTGCATCCTCGAGATGCGCATCGTCCTCTTCTGCATCCTCGAGATGCGCATCGTCCTCTTCTGCAACCTCGAGATGCGCATCGTCCTCTTCTGCAACCTCGAGATGCGCATCGTCCTCTTCTGCAACCTCGAGATGCGCATCGTCCTCTTCTGCTTCTTCGGCTGAAAGTCAGGAGGAGGATTCCAGGTGCATCCCAAGACAGCAGCGCCTGACATCTCTGTTAATATTTAAGCGCCACCAAGAACAAAGCAATAGAGAACGTAGCCCTGAAGCACACGAAGCGTTCAAAACACTGGTGTTACACTCACCGATGGGAATAAAAAAGGCAAATTTTGTCCTTTTGAACCTTTCCAATCGAATGCAACCTGCAGCGGGTGAATCCTGACACTGCCGAAGGCTCCGCAACCTCAGCTACTGTTTTTATCCTGTATTTGGACACTTGCAAACCACCAAAACAGGCTTCGTCCTATGCTGGACTGATCAAGATATTGTATATAACGGATACTTCAGCAAAAGGCTTTGTTCTTAGAAAGTAATTGAAGATGGGTACTGGAGGGTCTTAACCTTAATTGATTTTTTTTATTCGGGTTTCCTAAGGAAATGAGATTCATGCGATGAAATTGCCTGTGGCTGTCTGCCCATCCCCTTCTCCTCTCATCCCCCTAATAACCTTGGAACTGATCAATTACAAGTGAGTAGGACAGAGGAAGGAAGTCTCAAAGATATTGAATTCCTGTATCCCTCATGAAATCAGGCAGCCAAGCAGAGGAGACAGCCTTTAATAACGTGTGCGGAAGGAAGGGCCGGGAAACCTACCTGGGAAAAGTTTCCTCCTGACTGGCGAAAAGTTTAAGTCTAAACTCGATGTCTCAGATGTTCAAGAAGGAACGACCACAAAACCCAACTATGTAGAAAATCAGATTTTGTTCTGCGACTCATTGAATTACTTGTTCACTATTTGGATAAATCCAGTTTTCGTATGGACAGTCTCGAGACCAATACAAGAAGAAAGACAACGAAGTGGAGATAGGGAAAGAAATATGACTTCAATTTGCATTTGCAGCCACCATATTGATTTTTACCTCCATAAAAAAATACATATATATATATAATTCCAAAAATTTTCTTCTCCACCCCATCCTTAAAAATCTCAGTTCTAACCTCATTATCTGCCTAATTAAATTTTAGATGTATAAAACTGTTAGACCCATCTTTTGGGAGACCGTACGCTTTAATTGCAATTACATGCTGCATATTTCATGATATATATCTTTTGCGTATAATTAGGAATAAAAAAAAATGTAATCCCAAAAAGATGTTTAATAATTTAAATCCTGAGGATTTGATTAAAGGCATTTGAGGATTGCAGATGACACGGAAAGAACAGTGACTCCATTATAACCAAGGGAAAAATTCAAGGACTTAAACACTTCTTTTGTTTTGCAAACCAAGAACTATGGTCTTAAAAAGAAAAAATTGTACACAGGAACAGATAGATACATTTCCCTGGGTATATTCCTGCCATTTAATTTGTGGTACAGGACTGAGGTTTTTGAAGAAAAGGCCAGATGTCTCATTTGAAAAGTTTATCTACAAATATTTCTCACAACGTTTCCCTCCAAACTCTCATTAGCAGAAATTAATGTACTCTGAGATAAACAGGGCACTTATCTTACCGCTCCAGCAGCTTTGTTTGTTTGCAGGCCACTACATAAAGAATCAAACCTTCTCAACATAAAAAATATAGATGGAAGAGAAAAAGCCAATCGTGTTGTCAAAACATGTAATTTACAAACACAAAAGATATTTATACGATTTTATTGCAGTCTACATTACCAGTTGACATCTTTAAACAATGCAGAGGATGGTATGGATCATCCCCAGCAGCAAAAAAAAATTAAAAGTGAATCTATATACTAAAGCAAACGTCAAAGAATAGGTTACGTGCCATCACGGGACTCGGACCCACTTACAAATACCCCATGTGTGTGTTTGCAGGGAAAATAAACCTGCAGCTCCTGTGTCGCGAGGGACGAGCACCCTGCGATGCACAAAGATGAAGCTGCACGTGCAGCACCGACTGCAGCAGCTGCAGCCGCCGAGTCCCCCCTAGACGGGAAATGTCACTATGGGGCAAGAAAACCAATTCATCAATAAGAGACAGCAGAAACTGAGGGTGTGCAACACAGTAAAATATACATATATACACACATTCTTAATGTCTCCGTGCTTTTGTCTGCTGCACAGGCTACAGCCATGCAATTTAATTTTTTTTTTGAGCTCTATAAAACAAATTACAAATTCTCTACTTAATATTTCTTAATAGTCTTTGACTTGCAGAGTGTGAATTATACATTTTTTTTTTCTGCCTAGAAACTACTCCGTAGAAACACATTGGCACATTATTAGTTTTAAAAGCAAAACCTCTAAAAATGCTTGTACTTTCTACTTTCATCCTGTTATAGCTATCCTTCACTAAAGCAGTAAATCTTTGTATTCTATTGGAATTTCTTCATGCCATTTAGCACTACTATATATCAACACAATAGTGGAGATCGTATCATCATATAAGTGAAATTTGTATTTAAGAAGATACAAAGGATCTTAACTCTCCTTTAAAAATTTGGTGTCATTTACCTTTACACGGAAGCACTGTTTGTCCAATTGACGAAAAAATTACATCATAGGAACAAAAAAAGATTAACTCAAATAACTCCCCACACTAAGTCTACAGCAGAGGCAAAAAATTAAACCAATTACTTGAGCTGGGATTCAAGAAATCTGCTCAAGTTCTGCTTTTGCTCTGCGAGAAGGAAATTCGCTTCCTTATTCTGAGCCTCTGTTGACATCTGTGGAATGAGAATATTTCTTCTCTCTCAACCTTTGGCCGTCTTATCTATTTAGAGAGCAAATTCTCAAGCCAGGATAATTTCTTACCATGCGTCTGTGCAGGGCCGTGAATAAGGCGATTGTCTTTGTTGCATTGTTGTTGCAGAACAGCGATGTTTTGCAGAAAATACAAGCAGAGAAAAGCAACCCTTGTTTAGTTTAATTCGATTGTTTGGGACTCTTTGGCATAAGTGAATGAATTATCGCTTTGTTTTGACTTGATGCTACCTTGCTCTGTTTTTACCAAAAGAGAATATAGCGTTTTTCTTTAAGTAAATATATAATTACATGCTATGCTGGTACAAGAGTTGTTTCGTACCAGGTGATGGTATAGCTGCAAGCTTAAAACTAGAATTATTGTAAAACAGACATAAACAAAATATACAGCCAATAAGAATTAGGTACTCTGTTTTATTAGCCTTATACAAATTCAAAAGAGACTACAAAATGAATACACACACTGAATTTGTTTAAGGGGACGACTCTGCAAAGCTTTCTCCTAAGTGGATGTCCCCAGCACCCGCCGGCCCTGGTGTGCCAGGTCACACCGATGGGATAAACCGGTAAGGACGGGCAGATTCAGAGCTGAAACCAGTTTGGTAATGGTGGTGGGGGCCACGGGGGGAAGTCAAAGCCTGTTAAGGATTTAAAAGCTTTAAGGCAATAGGAATCCCTGCCTCGGTTCCAAGGTGTGCTCTAACAGGTGCCAGGTGAATGACTGATCAGGGATGAACTCAGCAGCGTAACAACCACAGGTAGTCAGGACCACCTTATCTTTCCTGCCCGAAGATGGAACCAGTTAAAACCACACTGTTCCCAGCAGGTGCTGGTCTAACCTGTGCTTGAGAAATTCCACAGCTGGAGACGCTGCAGCTTCCCCGGGCTATTTATTCCTGGCCTTAACCATCCTTACACTTAGAAAGTTTTTCCTAACGTCCAGACTAATCTCTGCTGCAATTTAAGCTCATTATGCCTCGTCCCAGTCCCTGTGGACATGGAGAACAGTTTATTCCCTTCCACTTTGCAGGTAATCACAGGAGACTCTGAAGACCTATTACATCCCCTGTGTTCCTAGCGTGCGTTAGCACATTCATATCTTTCCATGCTATAGGAAAATGTATGATTTAGTAAAAGAGTGCTGCACATACAGCCTCAAGAAATAAGACATATTTCATAGGAAGTACCTTCAGCATATTAGTTACAAGAACACCTGGGTGAGTCCTGTATTTGACTTGTCATTTCCAAATTCTACATGTCTGAAATGTATTACAAAGTATCACTTAAATACTATTTCGAACAAAGAAGGCTGACATATTTCAAAGCAAATGCCATGTTGCTGCAGGAGTAGAAGTTGTATCAGTTGCATATTGACTAAAAAATTACTAGCATTGTAGTTATGATTATACTAAACAACATAAAAGCAGCTAATGGTGTAATCACCAGAACAGACGTCTGCTAGTCAAAAGAAACAGGTTCTGCTCCAGACCACTAATACCAACCACTGATGGTGGACGTGTCATTTAGGCCAATATTTGCAAGAATATCCAGTAGTAGAAACACCCAGGTTTGGGGCATCTGTCTTAACAGATGCACCAGCTGAATTACTGCTGAACTGAGCGGCTACACGGCTCCAACTATAGAAAATACTTAGTTTTCAAGGCAGTAAAAATTACCAGGCGCTGACAAAAGTGTGAGAGAGTTAAGGAAGATGGAGCTAGCAACACGTACACGGCTTTGGAAAGGTCATTCTCAACTGTATCACTTGTTTGGGGCTCAGAGTTGAGCTTTGAGCTCAGCGCAGGGTCTGGTTTCGCTTGGGAAAATGCATTTTTTTTTAATATATATTTATTACCATTGCAGTTGCAGCACAAAACATCACGTCTGAGCCGAGGCAGAGCTCCAGACCTGTATGTAGTAGCCACACACTGATCACCTTGAAGTACTGGCCAACAGAAAAAAAAAAAAATACACTTACCAAAATGGTTTTTTTTGTAACATTCAGGGCACAGATGCCACTTGGCTTCTAATGCCAGAGTGTCATGAGGCTCTTGTGAGAGACAACCCGTGATATTTTTTCCTGCAAGCAGTCACCGGTGATTGATGACTCTATTAGAATGACGGCCACGACTTCATGTTTTCTGGATGGCCCTCAACACCGCGCAGAAAGCAACGACTTAAGGAGTTTTTTTTAGATCTCGATTCCTCTGATCAAGAGTCTGTATCTCCTCTTTGTGCAGCTGCTTGTTATACAGGTCAGAAAAGGCTCATTTCATGATTTCTCCAGCTTATGAACCTCTGCCTTGACCTGCATTTCCAGAAGAGAGCTAATAAAAGGAAGATTAATCTTGCAAAAGAAAGACCCGTATTCCAACTGCACAGATTTGTACCTGACCAATTAATGCTTCTCTTCTCCATTGTGCCTGGTTGTCTCATTATTTTCTACAGACTTCTTCAAGCATTTACATAAAACACACCACAAGGAATATTCCTACTATTTTTAAGCCAAAATAAATTAGTAAATTCAATTTGTTTCCTCCTACATATCTGGGACTACCTTTGTCCACTGAAGCATGCAGATCTCAGTACAAATATTTTTTTTTTTCCCCCCCGATTACCCAGGAAAAGTTGCACAGGAGGCCTTATTTCCAGGTCATGCCATGTGTCTGCTTTGTTAACCAAACTATTTGGAATTCCCCTAATTCTTTCTTCATTTTCCCCCTACTTTCTCTAGCTCTTATTTCACTTTGTTCCCCACACTTCCACACCCCTGTAACTGCCCACTCTATCCTCCGTCCATTTCACATCTTCCTTTCTCTACTTTATCACTAAAGCACTTTTTCATTAGTCCCAGCCCATTTCTGCCTTCACACATCATTTAGTTGGACCCCTCCTCACTTCAGGTCTCTCTTCTCCACAAGCACGGCCACTGTTGTGCTTCTCAGGAACAATAAAATCACTTCTTTTTTTGTGGGCTCAAGTTTACACTTGGTAATATTACACTCTCCCAGATTAGATGGATAAACAACAGATATTGTATATGTTTGCTCTGCAAATATACACGTGTTTAAAGATGCACACACATACACATTGTGGTCTGGTGCAACACCTGACAGTGTCTTAACACAAAATCTGCTGTCTCAACTTACAGCCGTCCCTCAAACTAGAGATTTTGCTTCACATTTCTTTGCTAGTTGTTCTCACAGAAACCTTTGGTTCCCAGGTTTAGGCCCCACACACAAACAAAACCCCCACCCCAAACACCAAAGAACATCACACACCAAACAAAAATCTCCAACTCACATACCAAGGGGTCATCGCTTCCTAAGCTGACATCAAAAATTCAACCTTTGCCCAACAGAGTCATGTACTCTCAATGCAAAAAAGCCAATTAAAACGGGAAGAAATCGGGATGGTGCGCATCTATCAGAACAGCAGCTGGATGCTACTGTAGTGACAGCATTATCCATATTTAATTCAGGAAGATCTTTATTTCTTTTAAAACCTATCAAAACCAGTTTATATTAACAAAGAATCCGTATCAAGCCCATGACAAATTCTAAAGCATTCCACGTTCAACCCATTTACTATCTCTCTCTGGTAACAGCTCAAGTCTGTTACCTTTCTGCACACAGAGTCCATCACCTCCTCCTCTGGAACGATCGGTTACTGTTTCTGTCATCAGCAAGTTTGTTTTCTTACAGGTAATAAAGTACTCCCACTGGCAACGCAGGCACTGATACCTCAGAAGTTGGGAGTAAAGTATGAATCCAATCACCACTCCAAAATACTCACACTTTAATCACCTTTGATAGGCTTCATAGAAGCAGTTTTGTTCCATCCCTCCTTACTATTCACTACAAAGTGAATACTGCAGTATTACAAACCTCACAAACCCCTGAAACCAGCTGCTGTTAAGAGAGCAGTGGGACAGTCTGGTCTGCAGAGCTGGATGAGATTGCTTTCCGATTAGTACCACCAAGTTTTTAATATTATTTCCACAAACCAGTCACAAATGTGCAACATTGAATATATTCTTTTTAGCAGAAGACAGATTTGCAGGTTTAATCTTTTCATTGTATTTACATTCCTGTTTAGCAAAAGCAAACACACAGCATCTAATACTTTTTCTAATACTACTTTCCTAGAAATTTTTAATTTGTCCAAGTTCAAGTATTTTCTCACACCCACCCGCCGCCCCATTCCAAAATCCTCAAGAGGCTGATAAATTTGATTACAGATTAGACCTCTTACCAACTGGCAAGAAGGCAAACGAGACATTCAGACAAACAGCATATTTTCCTGGGGTTTGTGACCACAACATTTCCACCCTGGGCAAACTCCTTTTTTTCAACCATTCTACTTGTTACTCCATAAACCCTGGGCTACCACATCTGATCTGCAGACGTGGCACAGATCACTCAGCTACAGGCTGAAACTCTACATTTCCTTCCCTCTACCCTCAATTCTTCCCAAGCATCGTTCATTTTAGGCTTTTATGCAGTATGTGAAGAAAACCAAAGTACCACATGTTGAGGTTCTTTCCTCCAGAAACAGTTCGTGGTTCTCCAGTAACAATCGAGTCATTGAGATTAACGAGCCCACCTAGTAAAACACAACTTTGTGTGTTCACAGCCCTGTGAAAACATTGCCTGGAGAGCAAACATCCTCAGGTAATGAAGAAATTCTCAGTTCATCTCATTGGAAAAACACAAAAGGCTCGGAAATTTTCCATCAGGAAGACCTACAACTCAAGAATTCTTGCAACTTAAAGGTTTGGTCTTAACGTTTGTTTCAAAAACAGTAAAGGTCGTTACACAAAGTATTTGTTTTTAAAAAAACTATGGATATTTATTGAACAATTTTGAGACCACTGGAAGTTTTCATAATTAGATACTACAAAATGTGGCGAGTTTTTATAAAAGTATAAGCAAAGTTGCCTACAGGATGGAACTAATTTAGCTACAGACAGCAGATAAAGAATACAGTTTCATTAACATTATAAGCAAGCAAGTAATGACAGATTAAGACATACTACAATATACAAACAAATATTTCTTAGTCAAAGACAACATCAGGACAAAGACTGTTGTTCTCACTTCTGTGGTTTAGTTTAGTCTTGGTAGGAGCAGGTGAGCACCTCTTGCAGAGAAGTATCACCAGAAGTCTAAGTAGACCTGAAATAAATAAACAGTATTTCGGCAAGCAATATTTAGAGTAATCATAAGCAGGTAAAACATTTAACACTCTATAAAAGCAGAAACATGTAGAAAGACAGCTTTCATTTGTATCGAGATACAATATCTAATAATTTAGTGATTGAAAAGCTGATCTTGCCAAGTTTTCTTTATATAATTTGGCACCATCTTGATGCATTTAAGAATGCATCATGCAGACATGCTAAGTGATTCAAATTAATATGTAAAAAGATCACTATGAAACAACTATTAGTCTTCTGTCTTAAGTAACTTATTTTTAGAATAAACCAGAGATGACTCACACTACTGTAACATTAAATATACGCATCATTCTTAGTGCCCTAAGGTTGGCATAAGCAACTTGTAAATGTCAGAAAAGCATATAAACCTCGTTAATGTTCTCAGAAATTCATTTAAAGATAGAAACAGGTCCAAAAAGATGCCTGTCTAAATGCATTGCAATTACGTTACAATTATTTTCCAAATACACAGATATGCTCTGTTTTTTCTCAGCTCATTACTGACTCAAACAATTTGCCCTTCTGGGATCAATTGTTTGCTAATAAATAATTGTTTACAGTCACAAAATGATATTAAGGAGTATTCTTATTAGTTTTCCTTCTACAGCCTAATAAGATTCAAAACTAGCTGATTCCCAGGAGTCTAACCTTAACCTTGCTGTGTTTAACAGCCCAGGAAATGATGAACCATCTGTTTCAGAAAATAATGAGGGGCCAAGAGGAAATATTGTTTAATTGTAGATTAACCTCCTCATACGGCAGAATGAAGCATCCACAGAATTAGCAGCCATAACTAGCAATGAGCAGATATAACTGCAAGCAGCTCTGACTACTATAAGACCAACAGCAGCAAGTATTCTTTTATCACTTTTTTTTTTTTAAACCCTCCCAAATGTATGTAACAATTACAATCTGATTCTAAAAATAAATTTGAATTCTCATCTTTGGATTTTTTTTTTTTGAGGAAGCAGCAGAACTAAATACTGAAATAGTTCAGGTTTTATTTTTCCATGAGTATCAAAATTATTTTAAACCAAACATCTCCAAGTGAGAGACGGTGTATTTATTCTTCTGTAACTTTCCCATCACATCTTCACAGCGATAAAATGACTGCTCTGAACCGATATACAAGTCCCTTAAGGGAGGGGGGAAGGTCTTGAGACTTTAAACTCAAGAATTTTGATCACTTACATGTGTCTATTTACACAGCCACTTAGATACTAAGTAACAGAGACAAACAGATAAAGTGTAAGACAGTTTGAGTACTAGAAGAAAAAAAAAAATAGTGATGGCAAACCACAGGAATTTTAAAATAAGAACAGCTCCTGTGCTAGGATAATGAAGAGTAGCGCAATTCTGTGCTGGCAATTTTTCTACGTAACATTCACGCCAAAGCGAGCTTAACAGAAATCTTTTGCCTCCATCAATCAGTTTGCCCCATTTTGACAGCAACAAGGATAGAAAAGCGTTATCAGAGGGCTGCAGCAAACTCCAAAAAGCTTTTCCTTGATTTGACACAACCTTCCTTCTGATTTGCTTCTAGCTGTGACAGCCAGGTGCATACTCAGCGTGTAAAGATTTCATTAATTCTAAGCTTTAAATATCCAAACACAGTAACATTTATTCAAATAAATTATGCTTGAATTCTTCACTTAATTCTTGAAGCAATGAGCTAGCAATAACTCCACAGCTTCATATAACAGCACCTATTCAAAAAGGATAAGAGTTTGACATTCTTCTCCTACAGAACAACTAGGCACAATTTTATCCATCAGACGTCTATCAACCTACGGATATTGAAAGCTTGGGCAAACAAGATAAAATCAAAACCAACCCCACTGTCAAGCTGCGCTATCGACTGGCATCAATAATGCTATTCATGAATTTAGGAAAATTAATAAATCTTGGGATGAATGCTCAGAAAGGCTCAAATACAGGTGAAGCATACTCACTTTGGTTTTGTTTCTGCATCTGTCACTTGGCGAATATAGATACCATCTTCGGGATGTTCAATGTCATCCATTTCATACATATACGAAGAAGCTATTGCAAGGGTAGTTCCATCGTTGCTGAAGGCAAGTGACGCTATGCTGGTGGGATACCGATGGAACTGGCATAGCCGCTTTTTATTAAATGGATCCCAAATATTTACGAATCCATCAGAACCTCCTGAAAGTGAATTTTTAAAGATTTTGTAAATTATAACGGAGAGAACAGTAAGAGTGAAAAGATACGGTATAGGAAAAAGGAAAAGACAAAACTACCTGGAATTACTTTGTCAGTAAAAACCATAGGGTTACATAGAGTTGCATAATTCAGTAAAGAGCACAACAAGTATTTCCCAAAATCCCTTTTAGAGCAATTAACTCACTGCATCAAATCATTTAAAGACTCTGCTTATTGCAAGAAATATTATTTAAATGCTTAAAAAATAAGGGCTTAAGAAATAAAGGCTGACCTGTTTAAATCAAAACTAAAGGAACTGATAAAAATACTACAAAAAATTGAGTATCTACTCTACCTGTAGCAAATGTGTTGTGGACATTATGGAAAGAAATAGCATTAACTGGATAAATCTGCTCGATGTTATTTTCCTTCAAACGGTGACATTTGAATGCATATTTCTTCTTCTGGATTTCTGGACTTGGATCCAAATATTCCACCGCAACACGACCTTCAATGGAACTTAAAACATAACCCTACCCAAAAAAAAAAAAAGGGAGATACACATTTTAAAAAGTTTACACCTGGAGAAGAGATTGCAATACAATTTCTCTCATACTCCTCTAAAATTCAACTAAATGAAATGTAAATGGTCTTAAGTTGCATACAACTAGAAGTTGTTTGTTACAATAGATCAATGGCATCATCAACAAAATCTGCTTTTAAGAAATAATGCAGAAAAAAAGCTGAGAGATTCTCATTGCACCATAGTTTGAAGCTGACAGGAGGCTTTTAATTACCCCTGCAGGTCCAAACACAAGTTGATCTGGGGAAAAAAATGTTAGTAGTTAAGAACACCTCATATTCGCCCATCTATCCCTCAGGGCCTAAATATCTCAAGTATTAGAGATACGGGACTATTTAGTTTCAGAATTACATTAAAACTAGTTCAGAACTTTATACTGGCAACTAAACACAAGTTTAAATAGAATTTTCAGTGAAACTTGCTTGTAAGTGGTTTCCACTTATTCAGTTAATTACAGTCCTGACTTAAAGCAACCTGAGATGCTTTTACTATAACTTCTGAGTTAAGCCCACAATAGATCTTTTCAGAAATAGGACTGTAATGACATCTAGCTATAACAGGGTTCTTTAAAATCCATAATACAATACAATCCCGAAGATAAGCTTGTTTCACTATAACTAGAGCTGAAAATGGACAAAGCGTTCACGCCACTTCAAGAACAAGTAACTAGGTCTCCCAGTTCCTGCGTTGTCACTATGTACACAGGAAAATTCCCTTCCAAATTAGTTTGTCAGAAAAAACTAATCTTCTTGCTCTACTTCAGAAAGAGAAATATCACAGACACACTATGTTGACCTACATGGAACAGCTATATGATCATCTAAATTGTACAATTTCCTCTAGATAACGAAACATGGGTTCTCAAGTGCATAACACAGACTCAGAGTAAAAAAAGACAAAATATAAATGATATTCATATAGTTTTAATTCTGCCCCTGTTCACAAACTGTTGAAGAACATAAGGCTACAATGCAAAAAGGCTGCTGAGCAACTGCCAATTCTGTCTTCCTCTCTTCTATTGCAAATTTGTGGGGGTTTTTTGTTTTTTAATTACATCTCAGCACTGTGATGCATTAAATGGGTTATTTTTCAAATAGAGACAAAACTGAGAAAAAAAATGAAAACATAATATGTTGCTAAGTCAGTGGCAAACATTCCTAAACTACACTATTCAAGAGTTAATCTGGAACCTCAACATTATTTTTCCCCCTCCTAGAGTTTGATTACAAAACTTTGAAGACCAGAATATTTTTATATGAGAGATAAAGAGAACTTGAAAAATAAACCACCATTTTTCCTAAAGAATATTCAACAGAAATACAATTATTGACATAGCTGCCATACCTGCTTATTTGGAAACGCTCTGATACAGCGGGTCTGGTATTTCAGACTTGATTCTCTTCGCTGCTGAACATAACCCATGTTCCGTAAATCCCACACCAGCACTCTCCGACCTGCCGTCCCCACAATTAGTCTGTCTCCAGACACAGAAAGCGTGTAGACCTTTAAAAAAAAATTACAATATTTAACACTTATTAGCCCAAATACCCATTGCTCTTTGTACAAAATAAAATGTCAGCAATAGGCAATATCAGGTGACATCTACAATAAAGTCTATAGCCACAGATTTCTCCTTTGCTTCAATTTATAACTCAAATTTGGGATAAGCAGCAGTAGTGTGCAGCAGGTTAGTGATAAGACACTGACGTAGCATTTCAACAGCTCACCCTTAATTCTGTACCCTGGCACATAGCTAAAAAAAAAGAAAAAGAGCCCAACACAGCACCATAATACATATGTAACAAATTCTGAAAAAGATTTTTTTAAATGAATACGTATATGCACTTGTGCAATTCTAAGTTTTCAGCATGTTTATCCAGTTACCAGTCTCCAGATCTCAGTGATATTGAAATAATCTTCCACACGTGAGTTTTCTTCCTTTGGCTGGTATTATCCATGTTTTAAATGCTACCCGCGTGCAGAAGTATTTATGCATAACTTAAAAGGGACATCAGTATTATTCAAGTTTTCCTCAAAAATTATTTCAAGCATTAAAATTACGGGATATTTCAAGGCAAGAGGTAAATGGATACAAAGTAACAGGGCATGGATATTGGAATTTATCTTTGCTTGGTGTGCACAGCTTGCATTCCCCAATATCAATACATGATCCTGCAGGTTAGTCCTACAATATGACACCGCACATTTTCTTCTCATTTTTTTTCCATCTGGTAATCATGTGGTTTTAGAGAATGTCAAGCTGAGCTTCATGTTATTAAAGGAAAACAGATTGCCAATAAATTAAAAAAAAAAAAACAAACACACACCGAACAGTACTTTGTATACTTAAATAAAACTAAGTGAAATTGAAGGAAGCGATGTGCTTGACATCATTAAAATAGACTATGCCTTGGAATTTCAACTCTACTCCAAAAATTGGCTCAGAGGTTCTAATTTCTGTCTATCAAATTCCTCATGAAAATATTCAGCACACAAATCGTTCTGTTTCCAACTATTACTTGGGATGCAGTTAATCTGGAAATATGTTTAAAAAAGAAAAGGAAAAAAGGTTCAGTCTAAACCTCTGTGCTACCAAATGAATTACAAGTTGTTGATATACAAACAAGGTGGAATCCAGTTACCTATAGCTGTGCTGCCACTGAGCTGCTAACAAGAGCAAACTATAGGAACGAGCTTTTTCAAAAGGGACATAAAGCAGCTACATACACAGGAAACAGATTTGTATAAACCTTAGATCAAGAATCAGAAGTGTATGAGATCTGGGATCCTGCCAGAAGGATTCAATTTACTTCTGGCACGTGCTTGTACAATTTCACTCAAGCACCGAGTTTCACTTTCTGCTTCTCTGATAAGGCCCAATAAAACTATTTGGTTCTGGTAAAACTGCACTGAAATATCAGACAAAACAACTTTTATCTTAATTTGCTATAAACGTTTCTGGCAAAACTGTGGTTTCGGGAAGTTAATTTCTATTAAAAAAATAAGCAGACAGGTGCATATGTGTGTGGGAAGATATGTGTGTGTATATATATACACACACACAAACGTGTATATAAAACTTCCTTTAACCAACCCACATTCATTCATCATGCATTCTTGCTCTAAAATCTGATTATTTATCTTTCCTCTTAAGACTGAGGTCTTCAGATGGGAAACGTCTTAAACGTTCGTATAGGAGTTGCCTAAAATTTCCAGTTATCCCAACTGCCAAATCCCACTTATATATAAAAAAGGCAACAAAACTTTGAGTCAACAGTAGTTACACACTTTAACAAGATAGCAAAGGGAGGTTTGAAAAGCTATGGATGTAAAAATTGATATAAAAATATTAATAATCATTATATAAAATGTGTTTGTATACATGTATGGAAACAAAGGCATAAAGAATATTAAATAGCTTAAGTCTTTTTACAAACTGATGTCACACCTGTATAGTGAGTATTCTTTCTACACCACACAATCATAAATCAACTGAAACCATTGTCATGCAGTTGAGTAGGTGTACACATTTATCAAAGGCAGCATTAAAAAAAATGACATAATGAACCTTGCTGAACCAATAAGCAGCTTGATTCACTGTGGCTGTCCATTATATGATATTCTGTCAGCCATTTATCACAGTTCTTTACATGCTACATACAACTATAAATCAAAACTAGAAATAATGCAATTACTTTATTCCGAACAAAGGTCTTGCCAGAAGTAGATTCAGCTATGTTGTAACAATAGTAATAGCTATTTAGATGCAATAGGGAACGTAATGATGGCTCATAATTATGGCTTGACAATAGCTAAATGAAATTTTTAAAAGCTGTAGGCAAAAAAAAATATGTAAAATTATTCAGCAACACAGCCTGGGCTTAGTATTCTATGAAAAAAACAAGAAATTTTTATTCTATAATTCCTTCAGTAGCACCACTGTAAGCAGTATAAAGATTAACACATCGTATAACCATTAGAAAAAGCCCAAGACATCACATTTTACCTTATTTCCCTTGGTGTCTCATTAGCACAGAGGATTTTAGTATGAGAATGTCTGAATTTACTAGACATTAGTACAACAACAGGTAAGTTAAAATAGAAGCAATTCTGTTCAATCTTTTAATACAAGTTGAAAAAAAAATTTCAGGCAACATTATTTGCCTCCTACTATATCTCTATGCGCATTTCAAAAGAAACAGACCTTATGACTGCCAGGATCTGATACATCTAAAAGTCTTAACATTTAAGGAAATAAATAGTGCGTATTACAATCAAGCCAAGGATTATTAATGATTAAGTCAACTTCACATGCTGGTTTTGTTAGGTTTTTTCGTTCTTCAAGTTTGTTTTAAATTATAAGAATTTGGTCCATCAGGAGAGCTAGGAATTAAGTTACACTCTCCTATTGAGCTCCTATTAAGCTCAAAGCCTTAACCCAAAATCACAACAGATTCTAAATATCAATATTTTAAAATGCAACGTTTTCACAGCTTAAAAACCACTAAACACAACTTTTCAAATTCAATTCAGTTTAAGACAATGTCCTAGATGATGTTTAACCCGTCACTGGATTATTATTTAATGTATCACCTGGAATACAGCACCTAGGACATACCTTTTCAGGTTGAGAGAAGGTTCCTGCATTACAAGGAGTTCTGGGATCCCACAGCTTGACTGTTTGATCCCAGCTTCCAGTCACCATGACATTCACTTCTGGGCAGTACTCAACACACCTGATAGGAGCATCATGGGCACCAACAAGGTTTTCTGTAAGAAAACAACAACTTATTGTAACTTTATTGGCTCTACAAATAGTCAAAATGTGTTGAATAGAGAATTTTTCAAAAAGGACACACTACTGAGGGACAAACACACTCTTCTCTGACATTTCCACAGGTGTATTGATATGCTAAGACTTCCTTTAAATATAGCTCAGTCTTCAGAAGTACAACTTTTGCAAAGATCAGGAATGTTAAATTTAAACTTAAAAGTCTCCTGAGATTATGAAAGCAATTAAGAACTTTAGGCAGCCATAGAGACACGGTCTAATGTCTAAAGAACTGTTCAGCATCAAATGGTATCACCACCTGTGACGCAGACACTAATACAGAAAGTCAATTAAGCTAGTATATAGTAACATGATGGCGACCAAATATAATTAATATCACATACTAATATTTATATTAATATAAACACTTCTATAAAGTCACCTATAACAGAATTATTTGACCTCTTTCATAACATTACTGAGCACACAAGTTTGTTGAGCCCTGGCCATTGGTTGGTTCTGGTGACCACACGTGTCTCAGGTTCAGATTCACTTTTCAATTTAACACACATACAAACACACAAAACAGTCAAAGTAGTTCCATATTTTGCACTAATGAGACACTGGAACTGTGGTGCTTTGGAGAAGTGTTTTGCTAGGAAAAAATGTAGTACAAGGCCGTGATGTTTGACAAAGCAAAAGTTTTATATACACTCCATCATACGTGTGAAAGACCATTCTAAATATGTCTAAACCACAAATCTTTGGGAAAAAAATTTTAAAAAAATTTTTTTAAAAATCACATGCTCAGTTTTAGTTCATCTTATCTAATTGTCCCTAATTGAGCCACAGTAGCCTATGGCAGAGCAGGATTATCATCAGAAATCCTATTCAAGGTGTCCTACAACAAGCTTCTACCAAACTTCTTGCAAAATGCCAAAGGCTTCCATGCTTTTAGGTGGAATTTATTAGGGTCCCTTGTTATTCTGCTAGATAAAGGCACCTATGATGTGAATCTCAAACCATCAGTGTGACAAGTACATAGATAGTTCCTTTCCTTCCATCTTAACCTTAAAATAAGTAAATGAAAAAGAAATGCACATGTAAAATACAGCAATGAATATTCATCACAGGAGAAGTTTAAACTCTCAGTTTGGCAGCAACGGATTCAGCCCTTTTGTTAAAGGCGTTATAGCACAATCCCCTGTTACCCAGTAAGGAGTAGTGTCTTGTCCAGGCCTCGGTGATCACAAAGGGCTGCATGGCAAAGGAGAGCACTAAGCGCACTGACAACTTAAATCAATTGAGACAGCTTAGAGAATTCAGTCTGCCTACCTTGGTCCGTGTTCAGATCGTGCATTTTCAATTGCTGATCTAATCCTCCACTCCAGGCATGGGTAGGATCCTATAAAGCAAAATATTTCACCTTATGACATGCCTTAAGTTTCCCTGGCTGCTGCACATTTAATATCCTAGGCTCATGACACCGGACTTGCTTTCAAAAGTTTTGAAAGAGGGGAATTATGACACAAAGGTGAAGATCCAGCCCAGATCTAAACAGGCAGATGACAGAAGCTTTGCAAAATGTTTAAGTAAAGCACTTTGAGCTATACACATTTTTTTAAATTTAAAAGTAAAACTAAAAAGAAACAAAAGCACTTGGAAGTTACATCAAATCATTTCTGTTTCTTTAACAGCAAAACACATAATGCTTATTTTTAAATGCGCACTAACCTAAGGCAGCTCTACTTAAATTAAGTGTATTTCTTCTAAAATCAATTTGGAAACTCGGAGCCATTTGAGAACTTTTGTGTTGATCTACACTACAATATTAGCTATGTGATAAAATGTCCTGTGAAAAAAGTACAAGTAGAATTAAAAATTTAAACTGATCCTTAAAACATTCAGTAATACATCAAGATCAAGTTACTGGAGGACATACCAGCATACAATGCAAAAGAGATACAAATTGAAAACTATTTAAAAAATAGGCAAAACAAAAAAGTGGCACAAATAAACTTTAAAACATTCCTATTTCAAATCCAGTATACTAAAAAAAAACCAGAAATAAATTATCTGGTAAATTGCTCACTTGGAACAATGCTGTGTTTCCAAAACAACCCAGTATGACAAGGTTAAAAAGAAAAGAAGAATTGGCTATGCACATTTATTGTGAATAAAGATTCCTGGCTGGATACTACCAATATGACTCTCTGTAATAAATACACATACAATTTACCATACCATTGCAGAAACAACAAAAACCAGCTCAAATTACTTTTGCCTACCCCTCCTACCAGAAATGAATTACTTGTGTGCCTGCACCTGTCATAGGAAATACCTATACTTAGGACTACAATAACATTAGAAGAAGAATAATCAGTAGAAGTAAGTTATTTTTTCAAACCTAGAATTCATGTAGGATTTCATTATCCCTTTAGTTTCAGGGACTGACAATTTCTCATGTATCTTGGGCACTATATGTAAAATAATATTTTTTTTAAAAAGCATTTCACACACTTACATAAAAAGCACAGTCAAGGACAGCTCCTGAATGTTGATATTTGAGCCTCATGGTGTTGGCAGGAACATCATAGAGCCGGACAGTTGTGTCCCAGGATGAAACAAGCAGGAACTGAGATGTATTTGGACTAAACTTCACTGATGAAATACCATCATCTGGAGTTTGATTTAGTTTGAATTCGTTTGATCCCGTCATCTGAAGAAAAGACAATAAAATATGGATACAATTTTAGTAATAACAAGAACCTAAGCCTAGCAAGTTAATTAGCCAACTGATCCATCTTAAAGGTAACTTAGAGTAGACCTGGAAAGTTTACCAGCTTTTACACAGAAGTTCGGAACACACAGATTTCTGACAAACTCTCTAAAATCCAAGATTCTGATCGCTGTCCAAGACCTCAATAAATTCCTACTCCCATAGAGAACTTTTAAATGTAAAAATCAAATATAGCATGGAATGAATAGTATAAAAGTTTATTTTTATTATTATCATATATAAGCTTAGATATTGCTACTTTAAAAATGTATTTTCCCCCACTCTACTGTATATGCAGCTGTATTTTTAAAAGTAAATATTTATAAACTACTGTGAGCATCAAGAAGTTACTTTAAAAAAAAAAAACACACCACAGAAGCAGGCAGAAAGGAATCTGACTTGAAAACTCCAATAAAAACTGTTTCGGATTTGGTACTGCAATTGGATCATCTTTGAAACAGTTTTGAGCTCTCTGCAACTTTCCAATCCTTAAACTTCCATAAGTGTTACAAAATGTTTCAAATGAAACACCTTAAGATTTTTTTTTTCCTCTTAAGAGTCTAAAGAGGTTCAGATAAGAAGGGGAAGTTATGCTTTATGTAGTACTGAAATGTAGAGCAAACATATAAATGTGATGTAACGAGGAAAAAAAGACAAACAATAGAACAACGAGACTGAAGGTAACTGCAGCACTCGCTCCATAGGATTAGTTAGTTGTATATATAAAAATTCAAATGAGAGTAGAAGTTATGAACAGCAAATTTCAGCTGGGAAAACAGTACAGACCTTCCACTCCGAAAAAAAATAAATTCTTAATCATATATACTCCAAAAAAAAAAAACAACAAAACTTTTCCTAAGGCTTCAGAAAGCCTTAATATCCCCTTTCCCTTGTGCTAAAAGTACAGAGAGGTAAATTAGCTAAGATTTTTTATAACACTATCGCTCCTGAATTTGTATGTACAATTGCAGAGATTAAGATTAGACCTCTGAGAATAAATCAAGAAAGAATGAGCAGATGAACTAGAACAAGGTTCAAATCTAGTGCACAATTATTCTAGTGCAGCACTTATCAGTAACTGAACAATCATCAAGTTGTATAATAATGTGAGCACTACACATTCTTACACTGGTAAGATTTCTCAAGTGGGAGCTTTGGTAGGTGTTCTGCAAGACATCCTTAAAAAAAATCAAAAACCAACACACTACATACACACAACCATGATATAAACACAAAGTGCTATTTCTGCTATATAAACATAAAGTGAGGAAAAAAAAGATTTAAGAAAAGGAAATAACTTCTTTCTTAACCCCTTTTTTCAGTTCTGTTTTGGGAATACTTGGGCAAAAGACAGATATGCTTGCCACACATATTTCTATATGAATACTATAAAGAATGCAGCAGCACCTTCATCGCGCTTTAAAATAGTGAAATGTACGTCAGTGACAATTTCAGATGGATGTACAAAGACACAAAATCTAAAGGAATTCAGAACAACTACAAGAATTAGACTGGACATGCTGATCTCCTTGCCTACTTGTGGCAGAAAGCTCAATCATGAGGATCTGAGGCACCTGGTACAACAGTTACAAACAAACCCAAAGCAACCAACAAGCAGCACTCCAGGAACCAGAGTTACTTACATCAGAAACCAGGAAGGATCTCCCAAAGGTATTTTTAATCCACAGAAAAATATAAAATGTCATAATTTAACTATATGCTGGCTTTTACTTATGTTACAAAAAAAAAAAAATAAAATCACATGAAATGCTCATTTTCACAAATGCAACTACTCTACAACCGTGATTGCCAAACAGTAGTTGTCACACCCACCTCGAACAACAAAGTTTTAGTAAAATGATCAGAGAGAAAATTCATAAAGAAGACATTATAGGGAAGCTGCATGCTGCTGAAAATGTAATATTGACTTAACTAAGAAGTGTACCTTTGCACCTCCATAATTCCCAAAAGCTCATTTCACTAAACTGGTAAGAAATCTGTGCTTTTATAGCTCCTTTTAACACACTATCATTTTGCTAGACCATAAGCGTTTCCCAGGCCGCTCAGCTGAAACCGTTCCGACCTCCGCTCTGTACTTTTATTAAGAAGGTATTAAACGTACCGTTTTCATATTACACGAGTTCCTCTCGGTGCTCCACGCAGCAACAAGGAAAACCCTTCTCGGTGTAGCAGCAGCGGGTCACGGAGGCGCTGAGGCGGCAGAAGCACCGTCGCTCCGGGAGAAGCGCGTCGGGACGCGGGAGATGCTGCGGCGGAAAGGGAACACAGTGAGAGAAACGCCCGAGAACTGAGAGGAGGCCGAGAATCTGCGGCACCCGCGGAACGGACGCGAAGAGCCGGGGGCGGCGGGAGAGGCCGCGGCGCCGCTGAGAAGCGGCCGCCAGTCAGGCGGGGCGGGAGGCCGTCCCCAAGCCGAGCCGCCCGCTCCGCCGCACCGCAACCGTACCCCGGAGGTCTCCGCACCCCCCAGCCCCGAGTGTGACTCCGGAGGTTCCCCAGTCCAAGCCCGGGGCCCCGGGGCCGGTCCCGGCCTCACCTCAGCGCTCCGCCCGGGGCCTCCGGCCTGCCAGCAACCGCCGCGCGCGCACGTACGCACACTCCCGCTCGCCCCACCCAGCCGCGCCGCCCCGCGATTGGCCGGTTCGAAAGGGCGGAATGGTGCGTCCCGGCGTGCCCCGCGCGCCCGCCGCGGGGCGTGCTGGGATTTGTAGTCCGCCGGGCCCGGCGAGGCGCGGGAGCCGGGACCCGCCGCTCCCCGTCCCTCCCCGTCCCTCCCCGCACCATCACCGGCTGCTAACGGGGGCTCCGGGGCGGGTTTGCCCGTTAGCGTTGTCACAGCCCAGCTGCGGGGGTAGGGACAGGCACTCCTGGGCTCTAACAACGTTAACGCGGAAACCCGAAATACGAATTATTCTCCCTAAAAAAAAGAAACGGAAAGGCGGAGCGACGGCACGGGCACCCGGCTGCGGGGCGGAGCTCACCCCGGCCCTTCGCTACGGCCGGCACCGGGCGGCAAACCGGCCTCTGCGGCTTAAAATCCCGGTTGTGAAGCACCGGGAGAGCCGTCCCGTTCCCACGCGTTGAAAATCACCTTATTTATCCCTTCGGATCTTTTATTTCACTCCTTTTTTTTTTTTTGCTTCCTTACGCCGTGAAGGCACCCTCGTTATCGCTGCTGTAAATATCCCTTCCACTCGGTACCGGCGGTACCCGCGGAGCCGGTGGACGAGATTTAAATGCTGCAGTATTTACTTATTTTTGAGTGCGAACGATTTACTCTGTCCCCCGTGGGCGGGCAGCCGTGGGTGCCCCGGGAAGGGGACGCGGATCCCCGGGGTGGGTCAGCGGGAGCTGCGAGCCCCGCCGCCTCTCACCTCGGCTCTTAGCAAAATACTCCGCAAACCAGAAAAAACAAGCGGTCCCCGTTTCCAAAACCGCTTCTGAGCGTTTGAGGAAGGCCCTTCGTCTTCCAGCCAAGCGCAGAGGACCGAGCCCCCGCCGGTCCCACGGGCAGGGATACGGGTAGAGCCGCCTGGGATTCCTGCAGGAAACGAGATAACGAGTAGGAAACAGAAAAAAAAAAAAACAAAAAAAAACCCAAAAAACCAAAAACACAACACCCTCGGCGTTAAATGTCGTTTTCGCTCTCCCGTGCATCGGTCCCAGGCTCCGCGCACCCTCCGATCCCCGGGGTACCCCTCCGGGCAGGGAACACGCGATCGAGCTGGCAAATTTACAAACGAGGCTTAAAACGTTTTATTATTTTTTTCTTTCTTTCTTTAAAAATATTTACAGATCTGAAATAACGTGTTTGGTTTGTTTTTTTTTTCAAGTGGCAGGATAGCGGGAGGGGAACGGGGGGTGCCCCCGGCGCCCCAGTCTCTCCGTTTGCCTGTCCCTCCCATCAGTTTCGTTCCTCTGTCCCCGCCGCGGTCGAGACCTCGCACGGAGCCCTCGGGGCTGCCCCGGTCCCGACGGGGCGGCCGCGGGGAGGGGGGTGCGGCGGCTCAGTAGTCGATCTTGTTGTAAAGGTTGTAGAGCGGTAAGGCCGAGAGGTTGCTGCCGGGGTAGTAGAGAGGGGCGGGGAAGGCGATGGACCGGGGCACCGGCACCCGGAGGAGGGAATTGTCTCTGAACACCAGCGGCATCCCCACCAGAGTCTGCGCCGAGGCGTGGGCCATGTTGGCCGCCTCCAGCTCGGCCGAGAGCTGCCGTTTCCACTTGTTCCTCCGGTTCTGGAACCAGGTTTTCACCTGGGTCTCGGTGAGCTGCAGGCTGGAGGCCAGGCAGGCCCGCTCCGAGCTGCTCAGGTAGCGCTTCATGTCGAAGGTGGATTCCAGCTGATAGACCTGGCTGCGGCTGAACACCGTGCGCGTCTTCTTCTTGGCGGCACCGGCCTGCCGGTCCCCGCCGTCGCGTTGCCGGTCCCCACAGGAAGGCGAAGAGGGTCCCAGCGGCTTCTCCTTCTCTTCCTTACAGTCCTGCTGGGGGGCCGAGAGGAAGGGCCCCCTCTCCCCGCTGCCTGCCGCCGCTCCGCTCCCCTTGGCGCTGCCTGCAACAGAGCGACAGCGCGGGGGTCGCACGGCGGCCGGTACCGGCACCCCCGACGGCTGAGCTCCCCCTTGCCCCGTCCCGGCTGGGGGAAACACCGAGAAGAACCCCCGGGAAGACAGCCGCGCCTCCGCTCCCGGTGGAAGACACCACCGACGCCTGGAAGTCATTCTCTTCTCGGCTATCCCTGTCCCTCCACCACATGGATGGACGGACGGACGGACAGGTGGCTGTACATGCCTCAGTGAAGGCAGCTGAGTACCAGCATAGGGGTGCTTTCCTACCCGACACGAGCCGGCAGATTTTACTTTATAGCATTACATTTCACAAACCGTTTAGTCGGGATTAATACTAAAAAAAAAAAAATATTTCTTCCCCTTGCCCGAGCGCTGTAAATAAGCAGAATCTAAGAAAACGAAAGTTATCCATCGCATCGCGCCAATTCGAGGAAATCAACCCCGCGTGGGGAGGTGGGGGGGAAAGCCACCCTATTTTTTTACTGAGTTGCTTTCTCTCCCCTTCAGCCACGGACGGCGCAAAATCGCTTTACCCCCAAAGCAGGGAGGGTGCGGACGTGTACCCCTCCCCCCGCAGCGGGGGCCGGGCCGGGGCCGAGCCCTCTGCAGCCCTTCCCGGGCGGGCCCCGTCCGTCCCGTCCCATCCCGTCCCGGTACTCACCGAGACAGGTGAAGCTGAGGGGCTGGTGCTTGTGGCACGTCTCGGTGGGGCCGTGAGCTTCGGTGCAGAAGCAGCCGCGATGTTTCCAGCTTTCCTCCGGCTCCTCGTCCTCCGAGGAGAGGGAGAGGGTCCGGCCGCGGGGGGGCCAGGCGGCCGCCCTGCCACCAGCCTCCCGGGGGTGCTCGGAGCTGCCGCTGCCCAGTATAGACTGGATGGTGAAACTGGAGATGGGAGCAGCCGCCGGACAGCACTTGCTCGGGTCTTCTTTGCTGCTCATCCTGGGTTCATAAGAAAGCAGAGGAGGGAAGCTCTTGCTTTAGAAGGGCTCGAGGGGCTGAGGTGTGCGGGAGGGGGGGGCCAGGCAGCCTGCGGTGAGCCGGCGGGGGGTTTGTTTTGGGGGGTGCTTTCGGCGTGTCGCTGCCGGCTCTCCCCGCGCCTGCCCAGGCGGACTGCATGCTCCTTCCCCCGCGTCCCTATTGATCTGCGGGCGGCGGGCGGCGGGGCTTCATTTGCATGGAGGTGGCCTCCGCCGCGCCAATCACGGCGGCGGCGGCCACGGAAAGTTTGGAAGCCCGCGGGGTTCGAGGCTGGGAGGGGGGCAGGGCCGCCGTGGACGGCAGGTACCGGGGCCGGGAGGGACACCCGCGGGGTCTTCACTGCGGTTCCCAGGGCTCCAGGGGCTCGTCTGACCCTGTGCCCCCGGGGGAGGGATGCTGAGCTCCCGCCATGCCGCCTCGCCCTCCGCCTCGAGTGGGCGAGAGGGACGTGGGCTGAATGTCTTATGCTGGCCGGAGGGTGTGTGTTTGGATAAACATCTTGTGCATATCCGGGAATCTTTACTCTTCTTGCCAATTAGAGAGAAGGAAAAAAAAAAAACCACCCACAAAAACACAACACACCAAAACCCAAACCGTTACGGTGTGCTGCCTGCTCTGAAAAACCTCCTTCGAGAAATCGGAGTTTCCGCTGCGCCGCAGCCCGTAATAAATGTCTCACGAAATTCCTCCTGCGTTTCCTTCCCAGGGTGTGCGAGCCTTCGGGAGCAGGGAGAGAGGGGATGCCCTCCTGCATTTCCAAATAAACTTTGCCAGGAGTCTGGGGCTCTTCCCCTCGGGCAGAATAAATCGCAGCGACCACAGCTCTTTCCCCTCTGCTCCTTCATTTAGAAGGGAAAATCAGCTGGCGACACCTGCCCCCAAGGGAACGGGAGTCGAGAGAGGCTGAGGGCAGGGACCCCACCGGGGTCCCCAAATTCCCGGGAGCGCACGGAGCCGCGGCTGGGCCCGAGGGCCGCCCCAGCCCCGCGTTTGCTGGGGTCTGGGTCTCCTTCCCCGGGGATGCGAGACCGGAGGCCGAGCCCCGAGGGCTGCCTGGGGCGACTCCTGCTTACCCCCCGCTCCCCCGGGAAGCCGCCGAAATGATCCCCGGTAAGGGGCCGGTGGGGATGCCGTCAGCCCGGTCACCGCTGCCCTGGGTACCGCACGACACCCGCCCCACGCTCCCCCTGCCCTCGGGCAGAGCCGCCCGCTCCGCCTCCATCTCCCCGCTGCCGCCACTTTAAAGGGACGTACCCCCTGCCTTGGCCCTCCTCCTCCTCCTCGCTGGGGCCACTCGTGTCCACGGGTGGGGGCTGCACCCGAGCCTGCAGCCTGCCCCGCCACCCACACCTGGAAATATCGTTGATTAACTAAGACGAGGCGAGTTTTGCGGTTGTTTGGGCCAGTGTCCCCCACCTCGCGGGCCAGGGGACAGCAGCTCCGGGACGACACCACGCGGGGGGGGTTTCTGCATCCCCTAAGTACGGCTGGGGAGGCATCCCGCGGAGAGGAGAGACTGGCGAGCGCTGTCTCGGCTCGGAAATCACGGTGGTTTTGATCGCATTCGTGTCCGGGTGCGAAACCCTTGGCCTTGGCAGGGACCCCGACAGCGGATTTTTAACCCCCGGTTGCCCGAGCGGCGTGGGGCGGGGGTTCCCGTCGGCTCCGGATGTTGATTCCTCCCCCCGCCCCAGTGCGGTCGTTCTCCCGCTCCAAAACATACCCCCTCTTCCCCTCCCCCAAAAAATCAAATCGGGGAAAGCAAAGAATGAGATGGAAATATACAAATCAATAGAGACAAATGTCAAGACGTTTTAAAATGACATTTTCATTAACTCCGAGTCACCATATTATGTCTGGTATATTGAATAAAGTACTTATAATATAATTAGCTATAGCGAGATGACGACTGTTACCCAGACCAGCGGCATAATCTTTAACTACTTAACTACTTGATAGACTCATTAATGGACTAATTGATTAGGAAAAGTGTTCCAGCTCCTCCTCTCCCTGTGAGGGGCAGGTGCTGTCCTGTTTTACCACATTAACCTTTTCAGTGCTTTTCAACAGGGTCGCGACACATTACAAATGGTCAGCTTTAATCATGATGTCAGCTCATTAACCCGGAAAGACCCCGCACTGAAATACAATTTAAGGAATCGTCCTTCATCCCGTTCTCCCGTCCCGGCTGGCCCCGCACCCAGAGCCCAGCGCTCCTCCCGCGGGCGGGGAGCGGGGCAAAGGGGCTCCGGGCAAAAGCGGTCGAGAGGACCAGCCCTGCCTGGGGAGACCCCCTGGGGGCTGCCAGCTCTTCCTTCGAGGGGACGTGCCCAGAGCAGGGAGGGAGAGCGACCGAGGAGCAACCCCCGACGTGACACCGCAGTGACACCGCTGGCCTCCAGCTGCCGCCCACCTTTCCTTTCCTTCAAAGCCCACCAGGCAGAACCATTGACGGTGTCCTCTCTTCCCCATGGAGGAGGGAAGCTGCGTGGGAGCTGCGGCCGGGTGGGGGGGCGATGCTCCCGGCCCGGGCCAGGGAGATGGATGCTGGCCGGGCCGGGATGCACGAGTGCCACGGGAAGGCGTGAGCTCTGCCCGGGCCGCAGGGAGAAAACCACCAGATTTCCCTCAAATGTGTATTTCAGGTGAAACTAGGAAAACGGCTGCTCTGCTCGGGAGAGGGGGAAGCCAAGGCGGTATATTTACTGTCGGGGAGGGGAGGACCGGCGGCGCCTTTCCCGCGTCGGGGAGGGAGCAGCCTGACCATGAGATCATTACCATCTGATCAAATATTCATCAGGGCAGGGACTGGTGGCCACGTTCAGGGTTTTGCGTGGGGGAAACGCGCCGCTGGCCGCTCCCCCCGCTCCCGTCCCTGCAGCCCGTCCCGTCGGGGCACAGATGATCAAACGCCGCGGCGAAGATAAACTTTGAAAGACAGAGCGAACGCTTAAAGTTTAGATCTCCAGATTATTACAATGCTCGATATTAAAGTGGCCCTGAGCAAGCTTTCAAAGGGAGCCTAATAAAAATTGATCTTCGCTGCTTTTGCAGCTCTTGGAAAATAGGCTTGTTGAGCGGCCGTAATATCGGGAGAAGGTTCCCTCTGAAATGACAGATGAAGTCATAAACAAGTTTGATCTTGGAATCAAGCTTCGATAAATATTAAACACAGTCCCCTTTACACGTGTGGATTATGATATATGGCGCGTCCAAACTTTAAAATAAGGAAATACTAGAGAAAATGATCTCAATAAATTTTCTAAGTATAAACGTTGATTATGTTTCGATTTTCATTCAAGAGCCTCTGCTGCTCGGTTTTTGGTGCAAATGACATCTCGGAATAGGCTTTTGGGGAAAAGGGCTCCCTATTTGAAAAAGAGAGCCCTAGAGGTGTACAATTTATGTAATCTGTGGCTGGAAAATGAATCGTGTAATTTATTGGAAAACAGAAAGTCATGAAGATTGGATCAGCATAGCCTATCCAAGGCCCCCTATCCATCAAGTTCCAATTAACAACCTAACCAGAGAGCTTTAATGTGTTTCCAATCTAGTGGCCTGATAGACTCATCAATTCCTCTGGGAGAAATTAAGAAAATCGACCGCCCCTTGGCGTTGTAGTGTCATTCCTTTCTGCAACTATATGTCAAATTAAAAACACAATTAAAATTTAAACTGTTTCAATCAGAGGGTGCCCTGCAACCTATGTTTCACTTAATAGAACTTTGATGAAAATCTGATGGTTCCACTCCATCATGAAGGCGAATAGAGCCGAGGAGAGCAAGAGATTCTTTATATTTATTTAAAATATCGGAGCTCAGGAGAGCCCTGACCAGGTGACCAAACCTGAGGGAAGGGGAGGTTTGATTCCCGTTTGATTCCCACCCCACACGCCGCCCGGGCGACACGTGTGTCCCCCAAGGAGTCCCACGGCCCCTTCCAACCCGCAGGGAGCGGGGCGAGGGGGGTTTAAATCGGAGACATCGCGCTGTTCGATAGGGATTGGCTGATTTGGGCGGTAAAATACGTACGACCAGCTCGGGAGAGTCACGAAGGGCCCGGGCTGGGCTCCTCTCCCCGCTGCCCCCTCGCCCCGGCCGGCCCCGGGGTGCGTGGGGTGGTGGGGTACCTGGTGAAAGGCTGTAGGATCTGCCCCCGCTTTGATTAGATATTGATGTGAGCAGGTTTAGACCTTTCCGTTGGGAAACTTTACAAACGTAACCCGGGGATGGGATCCCGGGGAGGCGGTTTTAGCTGCTCCGAGCGCTCAACCTCGGCATCCGCGCATGGTGCGGGGAGCAGGGATGCTTGGTCGAGCCTCTTCCCGCACGCAAGGGCACAAACACCGGGCCCGTTCCCTTTGCGTTTTATTTTTGTTTGTTTCCCCCCACATTTGTGGGGTGGTTCCGACCCCTCAGACTACGTTTTCGGGTGGGCGCGGGTCCGCGGGGGCGGCCCGGAGGGACGAGGATGGCGGGTGCCACTGCCCGGTTCCAAATCAAATAGGAGCGGCGAGAGGATAATTTGGATGTGCGAGAACAAACCAAGGTCATCAACACCGCCGAAAGAGCGCAGGAACAATAGATTCATTTGAAACAATATTTTACAGACGTTTCGCGATCAATATGAACTGAAGCATTATGCTGTACCAATCTGTTAATGCTCTTAATGGTCTTCTCATTCCGTTAGCACACTATACCAAGTCGATAGAGTAAAGCGATTATTACAGAGACACTTGCAGCATATTTGGGGAAAAAAAAAAATCAACGCGTATCTCCACCACTATTTTAAAGCAGGATTATACCCCGGAGCGCGGAGCGGCTCCATGTGTCCCCATCTTGTGTCCCCATCTTGTGTCCCCACCTCGTGTCCCCACCTCTACACGTCGCAGCCCCTGCCAGCAGAATCAAACATTTCTCACCAACCTGTACCAGAAAATTTGCAAGTCTTCGGACGCAGAAAAAAAAAATTAATAATAATTAAAAATACTAACCTCCCAAACTCCTTCGCCGGGAGCGTGCGGCCGCTGGAGGGGCCGAACCGCGCAGCCCTTCGGGAGGGGAAACTCTTCTGAATCTCCAAATCTGGTGGCCGGGAAGTTTATATCTTTCCCCGCGCTGTTTGCTGTACACAGCAAGCCTCTATTTACTACCAAATAAAAGAAATACATATATGTTTCGACCACAAACAGGGGAGCTAGTTCTGTTCAGTCAAGCTCAAAACAGTGGCCGAGAAGAACCGTGTTATCTCCTGAATTGCAAACAAAGGCAGAGATTTGCCGAGCGGGGTTGCAGCAGTAAACACAAGTGGCCGCGGAGTTACTAACAGCTCAGAGGAATGAAGCAACTTTTTTTTTTTTTTTTTAATTGCACCAACCTCTTTGCCAAACAGTTTTAATCTCTGTAAAGACGATTTTTTTTTTTCCCCCCATCACTCAAAGCGATTGCTTTCACTCCATCCGCAATCGATGCGGATTCTCCAGAAACTTTAGGCAGGGCTGGGAGTGCGGGGGGGCGGGTGTTTACTTTGGCTGCCCGTCCGGGAGCAGCTCAGCTCAGCCGGGAGAGCCGGGGCTGCTGCAGAGCCCACAATCGCTGGGCGCCCACTGCCAAATGTCACCTCTTCCCGAGAAAGGAGAGGTCAAACCGCTCGCTTTCTGCGTCTCCGAGGCATTTGCGGGGAGGATGGAGTTTGGGGACACTTTTTAAGGGCTTGAGAAAAGCTTCAGCCCCAAAGCTGGCTCGCTGTGGATGCGGCCAAGAAAGGAGCATCCTGCTCCCAGGGCTCCTTCCCGGCCGGGGAGGGAGGAAAAGCCCGGCCCAGCCACCGCTGCAGGAGGGGTGCGGGTCAGGGGGCAACGAATTGGGGTGACACGCCCCCAGCCCACCCCCCGTGTCCAACTTCACAGCCTGTTTTCTGCTGTCGATTCCGCGGCGTGCGCGGGCAGCAAGAAGCAAAAAACCTGGACTTAGTTTTGTGGGGGTTTTTTCCTATTTTTTTTCCTTAATTAAAAAAAAAAAAAGGCACCCACCCGAACCCCATCACATCCCACCAAAATCAAATCTCCCCTGGGAAATGCCCCAGACGCGTCGGGAGGAGCCGGTGCCCGCTCTCCGCGCCGGGCCCGGCGCTTCCGCACCCGCGTAAGGGCCGCCTTGAGGGACGAGGCCGCGCAGGCGGGGGGCGACCGCTGGGCAAGGGCCGGGTCGGTCCAGAATCGTTTTCTGGGCACCGACTACAAATAAATATGTTGGTTTTTTTTTTTTTTTTCCCCTTGCCGTTTGATAACATCGTGCTACCGCGCTGTAAAATGGAAAGACGTATTTGCTATTACAACAATATTTTTAATGAGCCGCAAGCGACTTGTCCCAAAGTTAGTACTGCAAACAGAAAAGGCATCACTCTGTTTGTAGGTAACACAGCGAGCAGTGTATTTTGACTCCGAAACTCTGTTTATTTTTCATTTACGACCCATTGCCAGCGTTTTTATCCCAAACGAAAAGAAAAGGCAGGATTATCTTTTCGCAACGCTGAGTTTTATTTTGATTTCTTTGGCCCGAAATCCTACCCTCGGCCCTATAAACACGTCGATTTGGGCCAATCTTCGGGAAGCGGAGAGCGATTCTATCTCGAAATAACCTGACCGGCTGTATTAACACGAGTGGCGGCTCCGGCCGCGGGCAGAGGGCGCAGCCCGTGGAGGGGGGGACACCCTGGGGTGCCTCTGGAAAACCCCCCTGTGGCAGCCCCCCCGGAGAAGGGGGGGGAACGGGAAGGGCAGCCGGCTGGGGTAGAGGAAGGGGCGGCCAGAAGTTCAGGGGAAGCTCCCGAGGAGGCGGCCCCAGGGTGGGAATTGGGAACCCCCTCCCCACCCACCCTCACGAGGGGGTCCCTGGGGGCCTGGGACCCCTCGCTCGGAGTTACCTAGACTCGGTGCTCCCGGCTGCGATGGGAAAGGGCCCCCCTGCGTCGATCCGCTCCCTATTTGGAGGGGTGTCCGGACCCCCGCTCCCGGGGAGCCCCGGGGGGGCTGCTCCGCGCCCGCCGCCCCGCACCCCGGCTGAGCAGAGCGGCAGCGTCCCCGGCAACGCTTGTTTTATTTACCCCTTTTTTTTTTTTATTTTTCCCTATGAAGCCACACTTCAAAAATGATAAGGAACGGGTTTTATTGATTTTTTTGTTTGTTTTTCCACCACAACATTAAGTTTATAACAATATAGGCTGTTTTAAAAATAGGACCGATCCCTAAAGAAAGCAAGACGGCAGAGACTACAACCGAAAGGGGGAAAAAGATTCTAAAATAAAATATAGAAAAGAAACCAACACAAACCCTTGGGAAGACAGCAAACAATTGTCAGACAACAGGTGAGCAGACACTAAGACAGAGAGAGACTAGAGGTGTCCACTCCTCACTTGATTTCTGCCTATTAAAATCCACATACTCGATGGACTTTAGAAGAAAACTGTACATCATATCAAATAAATTAAAATCACCCTAAAGTTGATTGTCCTTCACTTAAAGCGCCCAGCTCACCACATCTCCCTTATTTATTCGCATAAGCCAGGCTGATGCTTATTCCCGTGCCCTGCTCCTCTCTTCTCACTTTCCTTCACTTTTAATTTTTTTATTTGTACAACATGAACGAACGCAATTATACAATGCTAAAAAACCCTTTCCTCACCATTCAAATAAAAGCAGTGCTTTAAGGATCGTCGTATAATATTGCACAGTTCAAAAGTACAAGAATAATAATAATAGTATTACAAAAGAAAGCAAAAGGGTACAGATTTCTTTTTCCCAAAAATACCGAAATAACTTTACAAGGAAAAAAAATCAACCCGACAACTAGGAAAACAAGAATTATAATCAAGAATTTAAAATAGCTAAGTAAACGATAATAAATAAGGTCACTCAAAGCGTGCGGGTGTGTTTAACCGTTCACTTCGAGTCTGTATTTCTTGCTCATTATAAAGTCCCATGACAGAAACCGAAAGGTAGAAAATATAGGAAAGCAAAGAGGCATATCGGTATCGAGCTCTGCTTAAATGAAAAGCCGCAGTCGATGAAGTTTGAGTCACGACAGGATCAGGAGCCTGAACAATTTGGAGGCAGGAGAGGTCCGAAAGCAACAGAAATTCAGCTTCCCGTTAGCATTTGGCAAATCTCGAGGAGTGGCCTGGGAGCTTTTTTTTTTTTTTAAATTATTATACCTTTTTTTTTTTTTTTCTTTTTTTTTACAAAAATAAAACTAAAGCCACAGAGACCACCGCGGTTTTCGTCCACGTTTACAAAAGGCGTGACAGCTCCAGGGTTCTCTACAAGTTCCCGCTTTCATTTTCCTTGTTTTTCTTTCCCTCCCCCCATTTTTTTCTTTCTTTTTCTTTTTTTTTTTCTTCCCTAAATTTTTCGTGACTTTCCTCCTAGCACCACCCGCTGAGAGGATCCCCCCACCCCGCACCCCTCGCCCACCCCACTCTGGGTGAAACCGCACGAGTGGCTGCAGTACTTACAAGCGGGCCGGTGACTTGCGCGCCTCTCCGCGCCCCTCCGCGCAGCGGCGGACGGGCTCAGACGGGCCGCAGGAGCGGCACGGAGGTCACCACGGGGTGGGAATAGTAGACGGGGTGAGGGAAGGTGAGCAGGGGTTGGGTACCGGGGGCTCCGCCGCCCCCCGCGCCCCCCTCCGCGCCCGAGTTCTCGTGGTAGAGGATGGGGACGCGGACGATGCGCTGCGCGGCGGCGTGGCTGAGGTTGGCCGCCTCCAGCTCGGCCGCCAGCTGCCTCTTCCACTTGTTGCGACGGTTTTGGAACCAAATCTTCACCTGGGTCTCTGTCAGGTGGAGGGAAGCGGCCAGGCCGGCCCGTTCCGAGCTGCTCAGGTAGCGCTTCATGTCGAAGGTGGATTCCAGCTGGAAGACCTGGCTGCGGCTGAACACCGTGCGCGTCTTCTTCTTGCGGCAGGGCTTCTTCTCCGGGCTCTCCTCCCGCTTCTTCCAGTCCTCTGAGCCTCCTTCCTTCTTCGCCTCCTCCGAGTCGCTTTCCTCCAGGACGATCTCGTCGGGGCTCTTGGAGTCCAGCTCCTTCTGCTCCACCTCCGCCTTCAGCAGCGGCTCCGGGGAGTCCCGGTCGGTGCCCGAGGCGGGGGATGAATCCCTCAGCAGGGATTTTTCGGCGGCTGGAAGGGAAGGGCGAGGGAAGAGGGGGGATAAGGGACACAAAGAGACACCTTCACCGCCCGGCCCCCCGCGTCCTGTCGGGGGCAGCGGGACGAACCAGCAGGACCCCCGCGTCGCCCCACCGCCGGCCTCCCCCCGGCCGCCCGCCGTCCCCGCCGTCACCCCGCCGGGGAAGGAGGGAAGGAGGGAGGGAGGAGCGGTACCTTCGGTGCGGGGCAGGTGGGCTCCGGCCGGGGTCAGGGCGTAGGGGTACCACCAGGTCTGGGCGCGCTCCAGGCAGTGGGCGCTCAGGGCGAAGCGCGGCGCCGGGATCTCGAAGCGTGGAAAGGCCAGGTCGCCCACCTGCGAGAGGGCGAAGCCGGCGCCATCCACCGCCGCCTTGCCCGAGGGGGCGAACAGCGCCCGCGGCTGCTTGGGGGACGCCTTGGGGGGGTCGCCGTTGAGAAGGTTCTTGATGTAGAAGGACTCCTTGGGAGGCGGCGGCGGGGCGCTGGGCGGCTCCTGCCCGGTCTCCGGCATCCTCCGGTGCCCGCCCGGCTCC
Organism: Caloenas nicobarica; assembly: GCF_036013445.1. Classification (NCBI taxonomy): domain Eukaryota; kingdom Metazoa; phylum Chordata; class Aves; order Columbiformes; family Columbidae; genus Caloenas; species Caloenas nicobarica. The sequence goes on from NC_088251.1 coordinate 4,720,035, forward strand.
TGTCCGCCGCTGGCCCCGCAGCCCGCGCCCGGCGCGCAGGTGGCGGCTCCCGGCGGCGCGGGAGAGAGGCGCGGCGGGGCGGCGTGGGAGCGCGGCGGCGGGGCCGGCCGGGGGCCCCTCGCATGAGGGGGCGGCAGGACGGGAGGCCGAGGGGACCCGCGCAGCCCGCGGCACCGGGGGGCTGCTGCGGGCAGGCGGAGAGCCGGGGTCGTCGCTGCCGCCGCCGCCGCCGCCTCCCGCCGCCGCTGCTGCTGCGTCAACCTGGCGCCGGATGCTAATGATGAAATCAAAATGTCATCCAAGTTAAACGCGGGGAGCACACGGCGATTGGGCACGCACAATGGCAAATGGGATTAGGCGGGGAGGCAGCCGGGAGGAGAAGGCTCCGCGCAGCCCCTGCCCGCAGCCGCCGCGGCCCCGGCCCCCCCTGCGACGTGCTGCTGTGGCTGGAGGCTACGAGCGCCCGCCCGTTATTGGCTTTATATAGTCCAATTAGGCAGCAAATGAGGACGGGGCTATTAGCACAAAGGGATCCCGACTCGGCTGAAGCACCACGGGAGCGGCGGGAGTCGAATGGCACGGACCGCGCCGTTCCTGCCACAAAACCTCCCCTCGCCCCGCCGCGCCGCCTCCCCCTCCGCCCCCCGCCCCGCACCGCCGGTAACAAAAGCCGCGGGTGCCGGCGGGCAGCGGGCCGAGCCGCGCTGAGCCGGGCTACCGGGTCCCGGAGCCGGCGGCACCGTCCGCCGCTCTCCGCCAGCCCGGGCCCCGCCGGGCTCTGCTTTGGGGCAGCAACGACTTTGCGCAAGGTCCCGGTTCGGCGGGCTGCGGGGCGGCAGGAGGGCTCACCCCGGGGTCCACCCGTGTCCTCCCCGCCCCGGGAGCCCCCCACGGAGCCCCTTTGCCTCCCGGGCCGCGCCGGAGCGAGGGCAGCGGGACACGTCGAGCCGGCGGCAGAGGGGCGGCGAGCCGGGGGCGGCCAGTTCCCGGCCGCGGCGGGGGCTCCGGGGCACGGCCCAGCCCGCCCCCCGCGCCGCTCCCGGGGTCCGGCCCCACCGCCGGGCACAGGGCGCCCCCTGCCGGGCCCGCCGCCCCCTCGGGAGCGCAGCGCGGCCCGGGACGGGCGGGCGCGGGGCTCCGGTAACGGAGCATCATCCCTTCACACCGCGCATTGAATCCCCGGGAAGGCGGCGGTAGGGCCGGGCCCTGACCTCCGGTACAGCTGTGATCCCGCGTATTGCCCGCGGGTGCGGCCGCTGGGCCGGCGGCACTCGGGCGGGCAGGTGTGACTCTGGTTTGGAGCTGAATGGGTAACGGAGATCAGCATCGTGATGGGGAAGGGAAGGGGAAAAGAAAGGGGAAAGAAAGGGGAAAGGAAAGGAAAGGAGAGGAAAGGAAAGGAAAGGAAAGGAAAGGAAAGGAAAGGAAAGGAAAGGAAAGGAAAGGAAAGGAAAGGAAGGGAAAGGAAGGGAAAGGAAGGGAAAGGAAGGGAAAGGAAGGGAAAGGAAAGGAAAGGAAAGGAAAGGAAAGGAAAGGAAAGGAAAGGAAAGGAAAGGAAAGGAAAGGAAAGGAAGGGAAAGGAAAGGAAGAGAAAGGAAGGGAAAGGAAAGGAGAAAACAGAGAGAGAAAAGGAAAGAAGGAAAGAAGAAAAAGAAGGAAAGAAAGAAAGGAGGAAAGATAAAGAAGAGGGCATACCAGCCTCCCAGTTCTGGCGTGCTTCTAAACATCTGAAATACACGTGAGCATGCACTGCAAAAATCTCTCCTGGCACACGCAGAGCTGTAGACTGGGAAGAGTGTGCATGTGCATAGCGCGGCAACAATCTCTACATTTATATATTTTGATGCCCTGATCAAATATAACTGATTTCTCTTGCTATTCCCTTTTATAGACACCCACCTGGCAATATGAAATAAGACATCTTTTATTTGAATCAAACTTCTCAATGTCAATGCTTGCAAGCTATCCTCAGTAGTTCTGCTTCCCTCTGAACATTTGGGGTCATAAATCCACGGAAAGTTTACACAGACCCAATCATGTTATATTTTTGGCTGCAACAGGCATGATATTCATATACCTTCAGCGTACATAGCATTTTTTCAGAGCACCATCTCTTATGTGACCATTTCTATACTGTTGGCGTCATTGCAAAGAGTAGTTTAGATAAACAGAGAGGTGCAGAAATGAAAAATCAGCAAAGTGCATCTCAGGAATAAAGTCTCAGCAGTTTATAGGAGTTTACAGAAATATTCTCCTCCTGTTAACAACTGTTTCGCTTAAAGGAATCAGGCAAAGTAAAACTCATCAGGAATTTTTCAAACAAATGCTATTTCAAGAGAAATACTCCTCCACTCTGGGGTAAAATGTACAGAAAAATTAAGAGATGGAAAACAGTTTCTATACCGCAAATAGCTGACAGTTCCCTAACTAGGACTCTTGCTTATCATATGAGAACCTGGGCTAAAGCTCTTTTCTATCTGTTTGCAGCTCTTACACGAAAAGTCAAGGGTGCAAAGTTCTTATAGAAGACCCCAGTGCATTTCTCCATCTCACCAAAGATTTTTATTTAGATGTGAGTCACCAAAATCATTCTGTATTGAAACTCCCACCCTTTTCCATCCATCTTTCACTGCTTTCGTAACTAATCCTAATGGAGTCCCTCAGTATAAACAACTGTTCACGGTAGAAAGCCAAGCAGGGACCAAAACCCAAGCAGCTTCTGGAGATGTTAAAAGAAATTTCCACTTTTCAATTCTTTATTAAAAAAAATAAATCAGTGTTCTAAAATAGCCTTTCTACCTCTGTCATTTGCAGCCCACATATTTATGTATTTTATTTATGTATTTTATTTATGCCCCCCAGCAATATCTGGACATTAAAGACTGGTATTGACCACTCTGCCTGCCATGCCCAGTGATGATGGAGCTGAGTGGATTTTGTTGCAATCTTTCTTTCATTTCTGTTTCTATACCCACACTCATACCATTCCATTGTAAACAGATAATTATTATTTCATTAGTGTTCCAATTCAGAATTAATTGGCTAATTTACACGTGGATCAATTGTATAAATGTGATGTTTGTGATAGGTGCTTGATATGATTTAAAGTAATTGTTTATTTTCAGGTTTTGGCTTGCATTCTATTGCAAAGTGATTTATCTCCTTATTTATCCTGTCTCAGCACTGCCTCTTCTTTTTCATTATTTTTCTAAAGAACCACGCTCTTGCTAAGCTGAAGCATGAATCTGTGCTGTGTGATTCTGTGGTGTCCTGCTTATATTATCTCCAAAAAGCCCTACCTTACAGCCTGCAGATGTTCCACGCTCACAGAACCCTCTGCTGACAGCCCTGTTCACCTGGCAGAAGTTCCCCACTGCAACCGTATTTCACACAGATTCTTCTACCATCTTTATAGCTGTCATCCCCGAGTCTCCCACTGTAACTGCAGCTGACAAACACCTGTCACTCTGGGTTCAGTTTCCTCTTTTCCATCCCGATGGGGCCGAGGAAAGCACAGGGCTCACTTCCCCTGCTCCTTTGATTTTCCAACTGCAGCAGGACCACAGCCAGGACTTGCAGAGCAGGAGCGGTGAAGTTTGTATCCGTGTTTGCTGTGACAGAAGGTTTTTGGCCATGGCAGGACCTCCTCCTGCTCAGCCGGCCATGTCTTTGCAGAAGGCGGCACTGGCCAGCCAGATGTCTCTCCTTTAGACCAGCCCTGTGCTCTCCTGTAGAAGTTTGCAGCATTTGGCTTTGCAGCACGTATAGGGAAAGAGTAATTCATCAAGGCACTGCTTAATTACATGGCTAACTTCAAACTTTCTTCCACAGGGAAGAGCTGAAATACCACTGTGCGTAAGGATTTAGGTGTTCAGAGAGAGAAGAAAGAAGGGATGAGAACACAGAAAACACTCAGAAATGCTCCTTTCTCAGGAAATTTAAATTAGTTCTTCCACTATCAGATTTTAGAGCTGCTGTTATGCTGTCCAGGCAGCTATAGACAATTTTGTGAATGTCAAAGATTAACTACTGTAGAGTTTCAGCCACTGTCAATGGCCCTCCCCTTCCTACTGCAAACCATTACATACTATCAGGGCCTTTGTAAAATCTGAGTTATTCAGAAACACTGCATTTCTCTGTCATTCTTTCAATTGCTTCTTCTGAAACACAAGACTGGAAACAAACAGAGGTTACCCAGAAAAAGGTTGCTATTTTTTCATCAAAAGGAATGTCTGTTGCAGGATGTATTTGATAGGGATGTTTTATTCAAGACTAGAAAAACTACAAGCAAGTTATGCTTTGTAACCTATCTCAGGTTTCACTTGGTTGAGTGTACCAGGGTGTATGTGATGTGTGTGGGTGGGGAGGTATTTTGGAACAGTTAAAGTTGTTCCCTTATTATGCCTTACAATGGCATTTTTGTATCTTTAAATGGAAGGCTTTGTAAGTGTCTGTCTTCCGGCAGTTTCCTGGTGAGCTGAGAGTCTTTCCTGACAAATATTAGAGCCTTGTAGCACTGCAAGAAACCAGGTTGTTTAATTTATGAGACTTTTATTTCTGAGGCTGATCACAGCCCTGTCTGACTCACAAAGATATCATTTTTACAGGAAAGAGGAAAAATTTCTAGGTTGTGACATTTTTGTGAAACAAGTGCTCTTGCAAATACCCTGTAATCTGAAATAAATCCACGGAGACAGAACTGATGGGCAAATGATGTGGTCTAAGTACAGTCTTCATCTCATACAGCACTACACCTGTGCTCTATATAACGTGATGTGATGCTCTGAAGTTATCACAAACTCACACAATGTGTCCTTTGCTTTTGTTATTGTGACTTGCCCACTAGTCTAGTTTCTAGGAAGTCTAATCATCTTTGTGTTGATATTAGTCATGTGGGCACAATTTATCACTTTCACGAGTGAAGTCTCAGAACAGAGGTCAGCTAACTATACTGGAGAAAATATCTTGTGAAAAGTATCATTGGAGGATTTCAAGGCAACACATGTGCTGTTCTTTGACATCTCACCCAAACATAAGCTTTGCTGGAACTCGTCTTACTTGTTTCAAAATATGACAGGACAGAAACACCCAAAGAACAATGGATAGACAGTAGCTTTGCAGCTTGTCGTTCTAAATCTGAAAACTGGTGCTTCTATACCAAGTTTTAAACTATGAGGTATCATGCAGAAAGTTTTTAAAAAAATAAACTGTGTAAACATCAGCACTGGTGAAATCCTAAAGAAGCAGCTCTCTTTGTGGCCACAAATACCTTATTTGTGATAATCCATGAGTGTCTTGGAAGCACACCTGAAAAGCACTGAGTAGTTTCAACTCCTACTGAAATAAAAATATTGCTGCAAAGCTGTATGGTGAATGTTCCACTGGCCTGGCTAGAAAAGGGGTGTTACAATCCACAGAGAAACAGAGAGCAGAATAGATCCAATGTTTGTATGCACAGCAGCTAGACAATGTGCAGTTTTAGGAGTTCTTAAATAATCATTGATTTCAAAAGTGTTACAGCCCATTGACTCAAAAATCAGCCACTTCTAAAGACTCTCATCTTCATATCAGACATCCTTGGCAATTGTACAAGTTATGCTGAACATACACACTGAACATGAGCTGTATTTTGAATTTTATTAAAAGTTCCTGAGATTTCCCTAATTTCCCTAAGAACTTTTGTTATAAATGGCATGACAGTCTGAACCAGCTTGTCCTGAGTCAGCAGGTCCCCAAAATAGCTTGTGGTTTTACAAAATAAATGAATGATGGGGCCATTTTGTGCTTCCACAAGAGCTTCTTTGTCAAGACCTCGGTGTGCTTTGCACTTATTAATGACCCTGTCTTGCCTCCCAGTCCCCAGGGAAGGCTACTCCCCGGGCAAGCTCAATGTTTCAGGAATCCCAAGAAGTGCAAGAGATGTGCACACCACAGGAGGCTCCTTCTCCCTCTTCAGCTGGGGCATCAAAAGGACATCTTGTCTTCAGATATGCAGACGGCTCAGGTACTCACATCACTCCCATGGTGCACAGGTTCTGTTCTGCCAGTTCTGCAAAGCAGGAACAGAGAAAAGAAGGTTTCTGGGCTTCTTGCCCTATAATGCTTCTGTACATTCCAGGGAAAACATCCTAGATAATGAAGTTTCTTATTTCCCCTATCTCTAAATTATTTTAAGTGCTCAAACACACATTGTAAAGATAAAGCATCAGAGGCCAAGAAATGGCTGCACTAGGGTAAGAGTTATTTCCTCTAAAGCCAAATTCCAAACCATCCTTCTTCGGGTCAGAGCTTTACATTTACATAGCATACATTGCTGCTTTTTTTTTTTTTTTTTTTTTTTAGATGCTTGAAAAATAAGAAATCTGTTAGGAAACCAAGTATTACACAGAAAATATTTTATATACATTGAATTAAACACTAGAAGTTTATATCAGAAATTCATTAGTTATAAGCTTGATAAAAGCTACGCTGGTGGAAAGCAGAAGGACTAAATCCACCACTATGCAAACCCTCCAATGCACAAATGCTTACTCAGCTTCAGCAGCATTGTAGCCACCATAGTTACACCACCCTTTTCTGCATAATGGGAAATGGTCTTTGACATTAAGCCACAGAGACCTGACCAGTTCAGCTTCACAGTCCAGAATGGTGGCTTGAAAATACCTCCTCATCCAGAGATATGAGAAGCAACCGTGATGCACTAACAGAGCTAGCTAGGAACCAAGGAAGACTTTTTCACATTATTTTACACTAGGTAGATTTTTGGCTTGTCTCTAAGGATCCATGAGTAATACCAGAAAAAAAGCAACGAAAAGGGACCGCATATGCTTTAACATCTTGTTCAAGGTGGCAGATAGGGCAAATAATAATAATATCACAGAAGACAGAAAATGGAACAATTTCAACTTGGCATATGTATTAAATGTAATATATTTAAGTACTGTTTGGTATCTACAGAGCAATAGATTTGTCAGAATAATAATAATCCTTACATATTAAGCAAACACTAGCTGTTTCTCCTCAGCAGCCTGATGTGTCTTCTTACCATGTGTTGTCATTCCCAGAGTATGAGAACTAAGTTACTTGTGTCATGCTGTCACAAACCCAAAAACAAACAAACGAACAAAACCAACCAAACCACCACCAAAAACAAAAGCCTTTTAATATATTTCCACTTTCTCTAGATCACTGTTTTCTCAAATATTCCAGTCAAGACAACTGTATACAGTACACATCATGCTGCCATGAGAAGTTTGCTATGCATTGCTGTGCCCGACAGCTGCAATGGAGTGAAGAAAAAAGGAAATGTTAAAAGGCTCTAGAGCAAATGTGCAGATGATACCTCTGCTTTTTGTTTGTATGCTTGTTTATTGGCAGCAAGGGCTGGTATGAACGAGACGATAAGGCACTCTCTCTCTAGTTAGAGATTATGATTTTATTTTGTTCCAGAGACTATGCTTGTAAAGCACTGAAGCTGACCAGAGATTGCAGAACACTGATCAGAATTTCCAGATGTCCTTGATAATGCCCTTCACCTTCATAATCAAGCTCTGAAATGATAATATATTGATTGGAATCCTCTGCAGCAGTATGATACACAGAGCATTATTGATAAGCAGCTCTGAAATTTTCAGGTGACAAACAAGGGGATTAAAACAGGAATGCAAATCTTTGCCTGGTAAACTTGGGCTATGCATGATAATCTTGCCGAAGTATTTCTGATTTTGTCTGGAAACAGATTCCCATCTTAATTTGTGGAGAATTATCACTATTATTATTATACTAATGGTACTAATATCAATGTACCAATGCCACTACCGACACCAATACCGATACCAATACTATACAACAATGAGTAGTTGTACCACCACATGCTCCCCCATGCGTCCCTTCAGCACCACGGACAGCGCCGGGGGCGGGCGGTGCGCGGAGCGGTGCGCGGAGCGATGCGCGGGGGCGCCTGCAGGCTGAGGGGCGGCATCCCAGGGGGAAAAAGAAGCATTTGAGATTTGCTGCTAGCGTAAAAGCTCCCGAAGAACAAAATAGTGAACTGTATATAAATCCTGAGAATACAAGGTAAAACCGGCACCTTTTGTCTGCTGTGCCCTGAGCCTTCACAGTCAAATTCACCTTCCCCCTGTGCTGGGTACTGGGGAGGCTGCATCTCGAATTCTGGGGTCAGTTTTCTGCCCCTCACAACAAGAAAGACATTGAGGTGCTGGAGCGAGTTCAGAGAAGGGAACGGTGAAGGGTCTGGAGCATAAGTGTGATGAGAAGCACTTGAGGGACCTGGGGGGCTCAGCCTGGAGAACAGGAGCTGAGGGGAGACCTTCTCGCTCTCTGCAACTGCCTGAAAGGAGGTTGGAGCATGGAGGGTGTTGGTCTCTTCTCTCAAGTAACAAGTCAGGACAAGAGCAAATGGCCTTAAGTTGCGCCAAGGGAGGTTTAGATTGGATACTAGGAAGAAAATCTTCCTGGAAAGGGTTGTCAATCACTGGAAGAGGCTGCCCAGGGAAGTGGTGGAGTCACCATCCCTGGAGGTGTTTCAAAGACACATAGATGATGTTCTTAGGGACACGGTTTAGAGCCAGAGTTAGGTCGTGGTTAGACTTGATGATCTTGAGGGTCTTTTCCAACCAACATGATTCTATGGTTTATTTTAACATCAAAGCATTTTATAAGAAGACATGGAAATTGTTTCCCTTTCCAATAGTGTTGGCACATTGCCCTGTTTATTCTCCAGGTGGTATTTTTTTTACTTCTTAGAGATATATCAAAGTTTATGCCGTATGTGTAACTTGGAGGAGATGGAAAAGACATTGACAATATTAATTGTTTCATAAATAGCGTCAGCTAGGGTACGCTTTTTATATCCATGGTTTAAACCTTGTTACTGAAAAACCAATACTCTGCCATTTGTTTATACTTTTCTTGGCATACAAGGCAGATATATTAGAGTGAATGAAGCTAATAAAAGGCTACAGGCAGCATTTTCCACACTCAACTTCTTGGCATGGCCTCTTTTTCAAAAGAAAACTGTCTTTTATTTTGGAACATTATAACCATTCCATCTCTCTGTAGAAATGTATGAAGAACCAGAAATTACAAAGGACCAAATAGAAAGGACCCTTTGCTTTTGGGTGAACACTTCTTCACACAAGCAATTCCAGCCCCCAGTGGTGTGTGGTCTCTGAGGCAAAGGCTCAGCATGAAAAATACCTCTTCCCTGCAGTGGCCTTATTTGGATCCAAAAAGCTAGCTGCAGAGCAAGGGGTCCTGAGCGTGGAAGGAGGAGCTGCAAACTCTCTCAAAGGCAGTGCATGACCAATAGTTTCAGACAAGGAAAATGCTCTGCAAATTGATTACTGGAGATGTTGCAAAAGTTTTCCATCCAAGCAATGGTAAAAGAAATTAGTGAAGAATCTGTTTGCGTTGCAAACATTTTACTCCTTGCAGTCCTTTTATTTCTTTTACTCAGCATTTTAGTCCCTGCAGGAAGGAACAAGGAGGTAGGTTATGGTGGCTTTACCTCTAGTTTCATTAAAAAAAATTATCATGTTCTATGCAGTGTCACATGCAAAAGAAATACAAAACTTGCACATATTTTAAGCGAGAGTTCAATGCTATTGTGTTCTGCTGAATTAATGTTATTGGGTTGGGAAGATATATAGTACAGCAGAAATCGAGGACTGGGATATAGGAACTCAGGCAAAGAAGGAAGGAAGAAAATGAGATCTCACTGTTCAGTATTCCTGGAAATTTAATAGAAATTCGTGAAAATAAGCTATGCATATTTTTTCATAGCATGAAACAGCTCCACTGCAGTATTGAGTCACTGCTGCAGGATACCAAGAGCAACAGTAATCCTTAAAACATTTGCTATAGGGGCTTCCAAGGTTTCACCCCACTCCATGCACAGGGAATGTGAAGCCTGATCAGGTTTTCAAAGAAGTTCTGCATGGATCATCTCCTACAACTTCAGGAAGTTTCTGTGCAGATTCAAAAGTCTGATCCTGTGGTAGAGGCATAAAATTCATTACCAGAGGGAGCACCAAGGCATGGTCCTTTCTCTGTTTCATTTTAGCTCCAGAGTGGAGGAGGCTTTTGACCAGCAGCAATATTTATTCCATACTTATTTGTTGCTCAGACTACAGTAAATCAGAGGTATCTGACTTCAACATCTTGCAGGCCCAGAAGGTTTTTAAGGACATGTTGCAGAAGAGTAGAAACTAGCTGAAGAACACAGAGAAAGAAGAGCTGTAGTGGGGGCACTGGTGGAGGCCTGTGTGGTACCAGATGTCAAAGAAAAGCAGAGCCCAGACTTTTTATTTGCTTCCCAAGAAGCGCACTCAGGGAGAGTCTCTGCACACCCAGGCTTCAGAGGTACCTGGAGCAGACCGTCAGTCACCTGCATGCATGAAGAAAGCACTAAGAATAAATGTTGTCTGGAAGGTGTTTTCACTCATTTCCAATTGTGTATTGTAGTTTATCCTTATGATGCATGTAGTAGTCATACTTGGGACAAGATCAAAAAGTTGAGCTTGATTTCACGGGCTGGAGTAGATGTCATATAATCATAGAACAGAATCAGAGAATAGACTGGGTTGAAGGGGATCTTCAAAGCTCCCCCAGTGCCCCCCCTGCCATGAGCAGGGACATCTGCACCAGCTCAGGTTGCTCAGAGCCCCGTCCAGCCTGGCCTGGGATGTCTCCAGGGGTGGGGCATCCACCACCTCTCTGGGTAACCTGGGCCAGTATTTTACCACCCCAAATTTTCCTGTGACAAGCCGGAACTGATCAGGTGCAGGGAAGAGCATTCGGGCCCCCCAGGAACTAGTACATTTTAAAGAGGCTTGTTTCACTGCAGTTTCAGTCCCAGCAGTGCCACAAGAAGTGATGTTCAAAGCGCGGCCTTTTCCAGTTGCTCTGAAAGACCTAGACAGAAACCAAAGGAGAATATTTCTTCACCAGTGCAAGAAACAAACAAACAAACAAACAAACAAACTGGCAGTCTCTGTGTAAAAGTATTTATCTTAGTCACGTTAATCTTGCCATTAGACTCTAATTTCCAGCTCCAGTGTTAGAGAACAAAGTGCATGCCAGCCATGGTAGCAAGGCTGACACAGCAACACGCTTTTGCCACCCACAACATCTGTCAAGCTCATCTGAAACACCACAACCAAATCCAATTGCCAGCAGCGCATGTGTTTGCCTTTCTACTCAACCTGCCAATTCTAATGACTTGCAATTAAATAAAAGCCTTCCTCATGCTCTGGGTCTCCCTACCCATCCTCCCTCGGAGGCTACAACTTTAATTTTGCCCTATGACATTCTCACGGCAGCAGACTGTTATGGCAGGCAGCAGGATTATGACTCATCATGTACTGTGGGAAGTAATGACGATCCAAAAAGCAAACGGAGATGGGCAGTGAAGGAGAAATCACTTATGCAAATAGAAATATTTTCAATAATGATCAACAGCGTGAGAAAGAATATGGGGAAAATTACATTAGGCAGAGGAGCTTCATTTTTTAAATGTTCCCTAAGTGCTAGAAATCTTCCCATCTTCATTTTTCCCTTTAAACTCTGTCATTTGTACAGCCTATTAACCTTTACCTTTATGACTATCCTAACGTGAAATACTGGCAGCATTTAAGTCTGAGAATACTAGAGACCTACCTTCCTGGTTGGCAACAGAGGTGAAGCACTTTCTTTTAAATCAGTCATTTTTAATATCAGTCATATGCACACAGCTATTTTTAGATTCACGTGCTGGTGTTACTTATAATAAATGTTCTACAGACTCCAGTTATCTTTCCTTAGAGGTCTTAAAGTTTCCTTCTTGCCTGGCCTCTCCCAGTTCATCACCCTAACTGTAGTCTTCAATTCTGCTCCAAAGTAAAAGTTCAAAACAAATTAAATCACTTCCTTCAAACTCACTCTTTCTTGTTCTTAAAAAGACAATGTAAAATTAATTATTTGTGTTTACAAGAGCTGCTGGGAAGTCAAGCCAAGGCTGAGACTTCATTGTCTGAAGCACTAAACCATGTTACTCCGGCCAGTTCTGCCCTGAAGACACAGCAGTTGTGATGGGGCAGGGGAAGGACAGGTGATGAAGTGACTTCCGAAAGGTGGTCAAGACGAAGTGGCTCATCTGGATGGCGTGTGCTGGGGCCGTATCGATTACACCTGCAGCAGGGGATATAAGCGGTTTAACACAGAGCTTGTGTGGTTTTAATTGTTACCATTAGTTCAAACCATAAGAGTGACAAGGGCTGCTGAGACCCAAGGACAGGAACTTCTGTTGTTTATATCGAAATCTCAGCAATTAAATAGCACCCAGGGATTAGAGGGGATGATCTCTGATGCCTGCTCCTCTGCCTTCCTCTGGGGCTGGACACGGCCCTACCATGGGGCATCGCCATGGGCTGCGAGAGCTTCCAAAAAGAGGTTTTGGTTGGAAAGGACAGATCAAGTTGTTACACCAATGGCTGAGAAAATGTTGCCTCAGAGCTGAACCACCAGAATTTATTTACACAGAGTCTTCCCCGTTTCCCTTGCACTTTCAGACTCGGCAAACCTTTGAAAATCTCAGCAGGGAGTCCTGAAACAATGCTTAAAAGAGGAGCCCACACTTCTCTCCTTACTCCAAAAATATCCAGCCCTAAGGAGCAAGACGGTGACTGCAGTGGCCCCGGCTGCACGGTCGGGTGCCCCGGGTGCAGGACGAAGCCCATGGCTGCACGAATGTCCCTCTGTCAGCTCTTATGTCCAGCGCTCCCTTCTTGAGTGAAGGACATAGGCAAGGGACTTGGATTTCAGCTGTGCCAAAGTTTTCGACCTGGAGGCTTTACTCTGATGCAAACTCTTTCCTAAGCTTTCACTCCTCAGAAGAGATAGCTAGAAAAACCCACCTCTTAGGGGGTCTTCTGCTCTCAGGACTGTACTTCTGAACCTGGAAAAGGTCTGGCCTCTTCCTGGCTAACACTGAAACTGCAGGCTTGCTTTGGGTGGAAGTGATCAACCACCAGCACAGGCTGAGCAGGGGTTTTGACATGCTTTTTGACCATGGAACAAATGCCACCACCTCCGGCACAGCCAGATCACCTGTGCACGGCTCTGCCCTAGGGATCTCCACCACCTCCTGCTCCATGAGGCCTGAGGAACGTCCCCAAACCTTCAGCAGGATTCAGCCACCTCATCACAGAGCTGTTTTCTAAATTCCAGCTGGGTTTAGAAACACGTTTAATTTAGGCGTGCTCTTGGGCCCTATTGATTTTAATGTAACAATCATATGTTCAAAACTTAGCATGTGTTTAATTGCTCTGGTGAATAACAGCAGAGTGATGCTGGTGCTCACATGTCTTGCTGACCTGGCAAGAGAATCAAGACGACGGTATTTGTCCCAAACCTGAAATCAGATGGTCCCAAATTCTTGTTTTTATTTCAGAAATAGATATAGTTTCCTAGAAAGAAGGGAAGTACAAATTAATTTTGAAGGGAAACTATGTAAAGCTTCTTGTTCATTTAGCTCCTACTCTCGGTTATTTCATTTTTGGCATTTACCTAAAGTTTTCATCTTTCCAAGTCTTGTTTTATGGTTAGTATAAGGCCAGCCTGAAAGATAATATATTGTGACTGTTATATTATTTATTTCAAAGCCAAGTTATTGATTATTGCACGCTGAAAATGACAAATGGCATCTGAGAAAGGCACGGTCAGCGAGTTCTATTAAAGAAATGATAGTATTGCTCATGGATTCTTAAAAGGTTCAGTTTAGGTACTTTATAGGTTTATATCCATCACTATTTAATGACCAAATGATGAAAAATACGAGTCACGGGAACAATTTCTTTCTGTTGCAGTTCTACGTTTAAGCAGTTAGCAAAATAAGAGAAGTTTTTTGGGCTATGGGTTTAGGCACCCAGACCTTGTAGCACATAATCTCATAATGAGCTTGATTATTTTAAAGGCGATGATTTAACACAGGTGACTATTGCGCACCTGGAGCACACTGGAGTGGGTCAAATCCTTCCTCTGCAGCGTTGGTAGGTATGTGGTGGTGGTGGGACATCATCGGGTGGGGTGTGCAGGGGTGAATTGTGTTACACACCCCACCAAGGCACCCACCTGGGCCCTGGGCACCCGGAGGAGCCCCACTGACCTCCCAGAGCTGAATGTCGGGGCAAAAGCATAGGGAAATGCCCAATTTCCTGGTGACCCACTGACAGCATGTTCCCACCAGACAGGACAGATTAATGTGGGGATGGGGTCACCCTGGAAGAGCAAAAGGACATTAGTGAGTGAGATCCCATCCTGGGGCAGTCCTGGTGTCCCTGGTTCCCTTTCCTGCAGGAGTTGGAGTGGGATTTGGCCTATTTTCCCCATATTTAACCCCCCAAGCTCAAGCTGGAAGCCCAGTAAGCTTTTTTGTTGTTGTTGTTTGTCACAGGTATAAAAGGCTCTCTTTTCACTCTTATTCTCTTAGAGCCATCTGTTCGAAACACTTTCAAAATGACGGCAATTAGAGATAAGAGCTAATAATGCTCCAACCTGCACGCTGAGAAATGCCATTTAATCACTATTGGCTTGGCTGGCAAATAAGGAGCAGCATCCGACTGGACAAGGGTGATAAAGCTCCCATGCCGGCTCAAATGAAGAGCCCAGCTGCAGTGTTTGCCACCGTGAATTGTAGCTGCAAGACCTGGAATCTGGCCTAAAGAGCTGATATAAATCCAGCAAAATAAATCTTCCGCTACTGCCTGTGGTTTCACGCTGCCTTAACTCTTTTACCTAATCTCTGACCTTCCTTTGTAATTTTTCATATTTCCCAGGTAAAACTCACGGTGCTCATTAGCAGGAAGCTGAGCCAAGAGCACCGAGGAGTTCACACGTTCTCTGGAGGGATTTAAACCGGGCTGCGCTGGGGCGTGCTGGTGGGAAACCTCTGGCAAGCCCGGCGATGC